>NC_134571.1:111406671-111669171 GCF_050947875.1 Dermacentor variabilis | reverse complement strand
TTTGAAGACGACGTGCATATTCAGTCTCAAGATGTTCCAGTACCAGCGAACGCGTTGCCGCCAGAGGAGAACTCCGCTTAGCGCGTACGTGAGGAATTGTCAACGAACAATCGAGGCTCGCGAATGACCAAGGTGGTTTCAGCCTCTTAGTTCGACCTCTAGCGTCAAGAACCAGGTAATTAGGGGATTTAGTGCCACGTACGCTCGGGACTCGGATCTCTTTCGCAGGCGCTGTAGAAGTGCCCGGCCGACTGCCGTCTGTTTGAGGCGGCCAATTGGCATCAATAACCTTTGTGAAGCGACTAGGCTAAGAGGTCTCGATAGAGATTCATAAAGTACTGCATTGTTAGGAGCAGTCTGCGGAACGCCAAGAGTCCTTCTTAGGCCCTTTCTGTGCAGAACCTCAAGTCGTTCCAGCTGTGATATCGATGGGGAAATTAAAGGGAGCTGATACATTATTCGACTCGTCACTAGTGCATCGTGCAACCTGATCATTGAAGAAGGGTGATTTCCCCATTGCTCACTTGCAACTCTACGGATCACATTGAGACGCGAAGATATCGATGTCACAACCGAGTCCACAGCTCGTCGCCACTGTAGGTGGTAGTCAATAATGACGCCCAAAAAGCGCTTGTGTTTCAATTGTCGAAGGCAAGATTCATCAAGGTCTATCTTCAGCCGCGCATACCTTCTTCCTCTACCTGGAAACATGATGAGGTTAGATGGTAGTGCACCCTTTGCATTATCCAGTCAGCCAAGCCGCGTTTTTTGTTTCATATTTGTTTTAACGCTTTACGCACCGATTACAAGACCCTTCAGCGGGGGACACGCACTCGCTCCGAATAATAAAGCGTGTTCTCTAATAGTTGAGCAGAAGCCCATTCGCAATGAACGTAGGAAATGTGGGAGCAGGTACATTACAAAGCCTACAATGAGAGAAATGAAGATTGTCAAAATATAACAAAGCTTCGTTAAAAACAAACAGCAATATAATAGCTCGTTGGACCATTAGCTCCTTTCTTTATTTTGCAATACTGATTCACTCTGGCGCCTGGTTGTTTGCACCTATAGTTAAAGCCACTCCATAGAACTAATTTGTGTTGTGCGATCGCGTCGCAATGATGAGAACTTTAATGTTACTTCCGCTGCTTTGAACACAAATTAGGGGTGTGCGAATAGTGATTTTTGAGACCGAATCGGATACCAATCGAATCATGCCAGAAACGAGTTGAATTGCATCGAATGCGGAATAGTTTTCAAATTCTTTTCCAATATTCAACAGCCGTTGTCACAATTAATATTAAACGATGTTCACATCCCAGTATTCCTAAAGCTAGCAAATTTCTCTCATTACACAGGACGTTATGAACCGTTGTGTACTAAAAGCACAAATGGAGATTTAGGAGGAAATAAGTAGTTTCTGCGCTTGCACAGGACACAGACAGTGCGAATGATCGCTGTATCGCGTGCAAAGGATGATCACCTAAGTGACATAACTTGCTCCATTGCGCAAGTTTTTAGGTTGCATATTTATACTATGCTCACGGGGTTGGAAGCTTAGCGTACTTTTGCTCTAATATTATCTTTAATTGGGGGAAGCTGACGTTTTCAAATATCCGAAAAGTGTTTGAAACACATACGAATTTCCGAATAGTGACTATTCGATTCGAAGACCGGAATAAGGCACTATTCTATTCATCATTCGAAAGTTTCGAAGATTTGCACTCCTCTAACACAAATTCGAATAAAGGGTACATTCTGGAGTTATCTTAAGATGGTTGGAAGTGGGCCTTCTTCTGCTCGGTACAAATGTACTTGAAGAGGGTACACAAATAGGTGCCGCTAAAAGCGGCGACCAGAGCTAGCTTTATTTCTTCATCGCAGCAGTCAACTTTCAGCAGACTTTATAGGTTCTATTTTTCTACCACGCTGTGCAATTACACAAGAACTTTGCAGAATAGATTTCCGGACTAGCTTTTTATGATAATGGCAAAGAAAGTTACCTCGTAAAATGCACTTTTAAAGTAACTTGATCTTCATGCCTGTAAAGCAACCGCTTTCCTTCACAAAAGACAACGCCATCTACCGCTGATGATGCCATCTCTTCGAATTAGCGGCTGATGCTTTAGGTTGTCTCTCCAGTGTTCGATTGTTGGGTAACGTCCCGAATGTAGGTTTATGACTAGCGGTTTTCACCGACGTCAGCCGGTAATACGCGCGAATGCTGACCCTTTACGAGTATCTATTCACTTGAGCCTCGATTCTGAGTCGCCCAGTGTTCAAGTTAGTGAGATAACATCGCATGGACAACAATACAGGCGGCTTGTATTTCTTTTTCTCTAATTACTCTACAGCCAAAGACTTTGCCAGCGACCTCGTGGTGGACAAACGTTTGAATGCTCAGGCGCGCTCCCCTCTACGTGCGCGGCTTTTTACAGGAAATACGAGACAGCTCCGCACGTATACGAGCCTCGCTGGGCCCTACACCCCATCTATTCCGCGCTAGCGTGGCCGTAGCAGCACCACGCGCCAGCATTCGCGGCGACGCCAAAGGCAGCACGCGTCCGCACAGTGCAACGCAAAGCGACTCTGGGCTAATTAACGAGCGCAGGCTAGTGTCATTAATCAAGTCAGAACACGCACTCCGTGCCCTGTCTCGCAGGTGTACGGTTGTGTTATACACATTCGGGTGGCCTGTGTTTTGGGCTTCTCTGGGCCCTTTTGTCTGCGCGGAACTATGGGCTCTCCGGTGTAATTGTGTCTCGACCCGCATTTAAAAGAAGGTGCCTCGTGTTTTAATACACATCGGTGACGTCTCTCTTCACCGGGTCATTCGTGGTATGATGTTTCGGTTTTAGCGGCTTCACCATAAATCGGGTAAAACAGACCTTCGTTCATGTGCAAATTATTCCTCTTAAAACAAACCCTTACGGGAATTTTAATCTCTGCCTGATAACATGGCAGTGGTCTTGAGCATTATAATCATCAGAAGTTTTGCAAGTCCTGCACAAGATTAACTTGCAATTTTCATATGCCGCTTCCCACCGAAATGTGTCCAGTGCACGTGAGATAAGAAGTCATCGTCACGAAAATCCTCATTATATCGATGCTTTGGCGAACGAATGGGTAAGAATGCAAAAAAATCTTATTTACAAAACTTTTTGCAAACAAAGACACGCATTGTTGCAGTAAGGAAATATATCTACATATAATTTATCATATCACTCAATAATTTTGTAATTTCCGGCAGGCTGGACAAAAAGAAGGATATAAAATTTATTAGTGCTTAAAATTATTTTTATGTCATATTTTGCCTTTTTGTGCCCACCAAATGGTTACGCAAGTAGACGGAAAAAGGTGAGAAACGCTCGCTTTATAAAGGAATTTTTATCTTGAGGACGTATATTTGTTGCAACAAGGATATTTAGCTATCATTTATTTTAACACTGAATAACTTTGTGGACAATATGAGCATACTGGATGCCTAGTGAAGTGGTAAAGGCGACAGTAGTTGGAAATGTCTAACTGTTTAACTCAGTCGGTGTTACCGAAGTCTGACGACTGTCACAGCTCGGTGGCGCCATGATGATCCACCTTTCTTAGAACATTGATGGTGATGGTCTCTTTGTGTTAATGGTAGAGATGTGGGTGCACACGAAAAAAAAGCGAATTTTGGATAAAGCTTTTTTTCTTGTGTTTCATGGGGCTTTAAAAGCGTAAAAAATGGTACAAACCTAACAGTTCAATATTGTAAATTATGCGAAATGTGGGTTAGGGTCACATGTTTGTGCAAAAATACATTTCAGGTGGCATATTTATTTATATTGTTCACGTAAATTATTTGATACTGCTGGTGTGCTGCCTCGTCATATTTTGTTGCTACATTAGTCATTTCTCGCCGGTCGCAGAACACAACCTTTTACGGTTGAACGACAATTAGACAGCTTTTTAGCGCTCTCATTCAGACTGATCCTTCCCAGTGGACAACATGAAATCTTGGCTAAATCCTACGCTTGCGTGCAGTAGGACGTCCTCAGGATATCCCTGCAGGAGCCTCCAAACGTACCAATCTAGTTCATTTGTCCGGCTTGAGCGCATCCTGAGGACGACCTCCACGAATAGCATTCAACGTTACTTTCAGTAGAAAACCTTCGGGAAATAATTTCAGATGTCCTGCATATTTGCCCTTATACGCCTGACTCGGTATCCAGAACACAGTTCGGTGTTGTCTCGACTTAGTGCTAAAATGCACGTGAGCCGAAAGGTTTGCAGTTATGTGCAGCGTACTTCAATGGGTACTCTCCATTTGTGTCTCTTGGCATCAAAGCAAAGCTGATGTGATGTCCCACTTAATGTTAGCTAAGTTGTTACAAGAAAAAGAAGGGAGGGAAAACATGGCACGACATGCGGTTAACAAGACCTACGGTGTTAAGTCGACATACTTGTGGCGAACATCATAAGTTTTATAAATGTGTCTTCCATCGTGCATTTTACTGATTTCTTTTTATAACAGCTTGGCTAACGTTAGCTGGGACAGACGATATTTACAAATCAATCTGCCAGAGAGCTCGTGTCTGCAAAGTGACTGCTTGGCTTGGCTCGCTGGAAGGCCGAGGTTCAAATCCCGCCACCACAAGCCCTCACATTTTTAAGGGTGAGGAGAAACCTACTAGAGGAGAACTCGGCCAGCTACCGACACGACCGACTGGCAGACCGGCCAACCAACCAAGGTAAAGCCAAGCGATGGTAGGCAAAGAGAGCTTCGCTTTAAAATTATTTTTATAAGAAAAAAAACATGTGATCACTGCCGTGGCTCGAAAACCAATAGTGAAATTTCGCATGTGTCTGAGAGTGTCAGTCATACTTGTAAGCATCATGCCTTCGAACCACTCACCCGAACATATGTTGACTTCTCCTAAAGTTATTTCTGCAGGCGCAAGCCCTCTCTGACAAAAATCAAAGAAAGCTAAGTGTCTTTTCTAAAATAGGGTTATGATGTCGGTACCTAAGCTAGGTAAAAAAGAAACATTTACGCATTTTTTTAAGGATTGAGAGAGTGTTGCAGCTAGGCTGCGGTCACTAAACATTGCGAAATCTCTGAGAGTCTAAAGATTCTATATTTACAAGGCACCTACGGCAAAAGGAAGCTGCGCTGGTTTGACGAGAGCCTTGGCTTATTGAAATGAAAAACAATCCTCTGCTACGCGCTCTCTAGAATGATTATTCTAGGTGACGGTATTGATGATCAGTGAAATTATAGCTCGTAAAACGCGTACCTAAATGTGAGAGCGCGTGCTTAAAGAGTGATCACGACACTAACCGTGAAATATACTAACTTTAAGTTGGCGTTTTGTTGGGTCTTCAATTTTCCAAGGCCGTTCACGCTACGCAGTTGCTGTCACCAGCGAACCACGGATGAGATTGGGCTTACGAGTGATTCAGCTAACATAAGTTCATCACACTAAGCGAGCTTTCAGTGGGAGTTTCTATACTGGAAGTCTGTTGTCTTAGGAGCATTACGTAATTGGTGGGGTTAATTGTTGCTGTTTTATCTATGTACATGTTCGTTAGTCCTTGTAGAAACAATAATGGACAACTTATATATGCAACTTCATGAGGAAGGCCTGGCCAGTCTGATCGTGCCCAGAAAAAAAAATGAGTCTGAAAAAGTAGTAGTTACGGTAAGTGGGCATTAAACTTAAAGTGGTTGTTGGATGCACTGTAATGTATTGTCACGTGGTGGTGACATTGAAGAGCACAGTAACAATACTGTGAAAGAGAAAACTAACTTTTATTGGGCGAACCTGTGCACACAAAAACAGGCTACACTTATAGCACAACGATAGCGACGAACACGGTCAGCGATCATCGAAAATCTGATCAGCGGGTCAAGCGCGTCAGCTTTTATACATCAGTCGTCGAAGGTTAAAGAGTAATCGCTAGGACCCGCGTGCCTCCCACGTAGTTTTACATCATTCGCGTCGCGCACACATGCGATCAGATTACACAAGGTTCGGTCGCAGACAGTGAATGGAAGCATCGATAACATTCCAGAAACTTCCGACATGCAGGCGCGTCCTGCGCTGTACGATAACATTTCTTACGCGGTGAAACGTGTCGCCCGATAAAGACAAACAAGTACACGTGTGAGTATACATGCAGCATGCAATGCAAGATGTCAAATGCCGCGAGCTGTTTAGAAGCTTGATGAAACGACAGAGGCTGGCAAATCGACAATGATAAGAAAGCAAGTGATAAGTTGGTTTCGACTTTGAAAGATGATACACTGATCTTGTAAGTATGAGAAGAATGAGGGAACCGGACAGGGCGATTTTCAAGTCGTCCTAGGTTATTCTTTAAACATTCTTCATGATGCATGTTTTAGATAAGGGAGGCATATTGCAGTTTTGGTGTGAAAAGCATTATGTAAGCAAGTAAGCTCACGTGTTTCGGAATAAGACATAAGTACCATCTTAAGAACCCCAGTTTTTATTTTTGGTTAGCTCACGATACAAAGTGAGTAATGTGGGGATTTAGAGTGACGTTGTTTGCTAGCGTGACAATGAGATACATAAATGACAGTACGGAATCCACGTGGACATTATGAATCATGTAAAGAAAACGGACGAAGTTAACACTGCTGCTAAAGAACACAAGGCAACGATTCATTTGTTTGGATTAGGAGTGTTTAGCCACTCGCCACACCATTGTCTTATGTTCGTTAGAGCAGTTTGGGCAACTGGTTGAGCAGATGTGTCACTGATTGCTCTACAAATACTCAATCACCAGTAAACATGCACATCGCAAAAAAAAAGAACTATCGATGATAAGTTCTTAGTGTATATATATATATACAAAAAGTAGGGAGGACTGAGCAGGCATCCCTGCTGGAGATACCAATAGTAGTTTAGAAGACTGGTTGGCAATTAGCACCGACTGGGAGCGATTAGTTAGAAATTGTTCTAAGCATATGAACATATTAGGGTCTAAATTCAAGTGCGAAAGTTTTAGTAATAAGGGTCGGTGCATTACTTTATGAAACATTTTGACATATTCCAATACGATGGCATCAGTTTGAGTATTTGTTCCATGTTAAGCATGCTGCTCGTAAACCAAGAGAGCCAGCGGGTTTTCTCATGCTCCATTGACGAAAAAAAATTGATGGGATCTAGGTAGTTTATAATTTGAGAGCAAAATAGGGTCCGTTCAAAGCGACGTGAGCTCTCTGCGTGCCGCACAAGCGCAGTCAAGGTACGCTCTCACTCGGAGCCAAATTGGTTTCTTCATCATGGGCAGTGCAAGGTTTCCTTGCAGGCCTACATAAACAGAGCTTGTCGCAGCTCACTCCCAGAGAACTGCGTTCTAGGATAATTCTGAGCACTCACGTACACGTTTTCTGGCAGGCTTTTAGAAGAAAATTAGTTTGGAGGTCCTTGCGCGTGTTCGTGGCAGTCCTCTGAAAAATAGAAAAGGTAAAGCAACAAGAAAAAACAGCGAAACCACTCTCTCATCTTTCGATTGAGAGCAAAGGTTGAATTATTTAGTACTTACCGAGCTGTTCGCGTGGACGGTGGTAAGGTCGAGTGACGCAAGCAAAGAAAATAAAGGGAAGGAAGCAGTTGTGAGCCAGTTCTTTTGACCTCCCAGTGAAAGCGTTCGCCTTCGCGCAAATGTTATTCCATCGCCTTCGACATTTTTCAAGAAAGAAAGTTTCTTTCGTACTCCTCTGTGCATCTCACTTGGCCAACTGCCATTTATCTGCATTTTGTACCCGCACTATTTCGCATATGATGTGGAGATCTACCTGGACAAAGCTTCTGCATTCCTCCTATAATCCACTTTTCGCGGCCGTTAAAGCGGATTTTCAAGACCAGAAGTATGCCACTACTCCAACAACAAAATAACACACACGAAATACTGATTTTCAATTGTAAGTGCAACTTGAGCTTTGACAATCAGGTTACTGATATAAACCTGAGAAAAACAGCAGCAGAGAAAAGGAAGAAAACTTGTTGTTTATTCGCGTTGTTCTACAGGCCTCTTGGTCTGTTTCCCATCCTCAATATGGAGCTGAAACTTGAAATAGCTTCTCAGACATAGTAAACAACCTGAGCAAAATCTGGAGAAATAGCGAATGGTTCAGGGTGCGAAAGGTGTGGCGTGAGCGACATGTACTGCACGTGAGTAGCCTATAAGCCGTACATTGCCGAACTTTGGCGACACGAGAATGCACGTTGGAGCTGATATAGTGCATTCGTGTGCAAGCCATTAACTGAAGAGGCTTACACTAGTTACAAAGCGTGCGACAACAGCTGCGCCCGGCTCGGTTCAGCGCTTTTCCTGTAATCCCATCGCCACACATCCCTGTTGGGAGTAAAGCTATGACTCTCTAGGGAATAGACTTCAATGCGCCGTTCGGAAGGCTTGCCTCAACCGCTCTGCACTCCTGAGAGCGCCACATTTTCTTCTGTGGCATTCCAGAGAAACGCACTTTCGCTTATGAGCCGCAGGTGATATGATAGATGCATCGATGAAGGAAGCGACTCGAACTCAGGAGAAGCTGCAACGTTGCAATCTCCCCTGGGGAAACAACTCCGCGTAACACTTGCTCCTCTCGCAACTAAACATCTGCGTAACTGCGTAAGCGCCCTCAACTGTAAAGTAAGGAGACTGAAGTTGCTTTTATAAAGAAGGATTATATACGCGGTCTAGTTCAGTGAGCGTATTCGTACCCTTTATGCAAATGAACTGTTTACAGGAAGCATGGCATACTTGTATGACATTTCAGAAGCACAACACAATGTCCTGCCACGCTGTTTTTTTTAGGGTACATGCAGTAAGAACAAAAGCTGCCAACATTGGAACGTGGTCCGAATACGACTCACCCATTTGATACCTTGCCCACATTCAATGCTTTCGATCACTTGTTAGGGAAATTTTTACAAAGGCAATTACTTAGCAGCACAAATTCTGCTTCGCGAGATCATCGGTTTGAATGTTCCCTCCATTTTCACTGAACTTGAACGTGGTGGTATTTATAGTTCGAAGCGGGATAAAATCTGCGCTATTTATAAAACAGCTCGGGCGCGCCCACATATGCAATCGATGGCAAACCTCTGAAAAACCCACACACTTTGATCTGCGCGTACGTATCACGAAAACAATATCCGTTATTTTCTTCAATTATATATAAGAGGCCTTACCTAAAACACTGAGAACACCGATAACAACAGTACACATTGGCGGCATTAAAGAAGACAACCCAACTTCCTGCGCAGTTCTTCCTTTTCAGCAGGTTAAGTAAGAATTTCATTTGATTCAAAATAAAATTTAAGATGCTGGCCCACGTACGACTCGCGAGTTTGAAACCCACCTCGCATGAAGCCCTTTCGAGCATTTGTTGAATAGTGTCTTTGCAAAAAAATTAGTCCTCTCACAAACACTTTAGGTCGGAGGAAGATAGCTGATATTGTTCCATTTATAGGTTCTTCTCGCCTAGCAGGCTGAATTCTACACCTTTCGTAAAACACACTTATAACCCTGCCTAATGCTTGCACATACGTAATATATTGCAAAGGCCTCAATTAGCCAACATACATAGAACGGTGCATAGACAATTATTGTCCACGTTGTGGCGCCTCGTCAGCGCCTCATAACACGTACAAAAGGAAAGAGACGAAAGAGAATAGAAAACACATACGCTGGTCCCCATGTGCCAACATGCCCACTTTTTAGACATTCTAGATTGAACATGTCTACTTATCACCGATAAAGTATTTTGACTAAATGTGAAAAATCCTAATTTAGTTCACCGAGGGCACCTGAAAAGAACTAGAAACCACGTACAACGCTCGAAAGTAGGAAAGAGTAATTGGCTATGATTTCGTATAGCCGAGTATTACCAGGGTTGAGGTTAAGCAAACTTTGAATTGAGTGTTAGAAGATACGAGGGGAAACAGCCTTTTATTAAACTTAAGATGCCAAATGCGAGCTCGGTGCCATAAGGACTTTCCTCACGACACTGGGAAACATACATAGGTTAATTTCGCCCTATGATGCATTTGAGCACTTTCTAAAGAAATGTGCTCCAAAAGTTGTATTGTGTCCACAGTTCTTCAACTTCGCTTGTAGATTTCACATAGTGTTCCCTCAGTTTGCAATAAATGAGGTCATGATCGCCTTTATCGCTCCCCAGAGTAGTGATGTAATTTATGCGTCGTTCACAAACCATGATCCTAATGTTCCGGAGCGCTTACATATAAAAGTTATTGAAAAGGCCACAGTTAGGGTTAAAACTTCGAGCTTTGTCTGCGCCTAATCTATGAGGTGGTCTTCAGATTGAACAGATTAGATTCAGCGCAACATATAGTTCTCACGTGACATTAAGTTAGATAGCTGAAAGCAGACGTATGTCGACGTAAAAGACTCGTTTATAAATTTACGTGCCAAGGCTGTCTTTAAGTCAACCGGATTTAACTTTGCATATTGATTGACCATCGTGGTCCTCCGACAACTGCAAAGTTAGATCTCGGGAGCGTCTGAGGTTATGACAGAACAGCTGGTTTTTAAATTTGACAGCTGATTTAAATTTGACAGGACAGCTGGTAAAACGGGCCTCGTGACACTCCGGAGCGCTTAAATACCTAATCTATTGCGAAGGTAAAGATAACTTGTAAAGTTCCCCTTAGTTTCAACAAAAATAAAGAATTTATCTGATTTTGTTCATCGAGGACACCGCGAAAACTAAGGCAAACCTCATATACCACAAGACAGTTGGGGTAAAACACGGGTTCAATTATATTTTAATCACGTGAGAAATCTCCAAGCTGCGCCACACGCTCCGCAACAGATGCTCCTCATTTCCAAAGGTTTCGAACTTGGGCTCATTGTACACTTGTTATAGAACTCTGAGAACCATAAAGCAAAGCAGCAGTATGGCACTGTGAAATACTTGAATTCGTAATTTACTCAAATTACCTCAAATTACCTAAAAAAAACATGCGTCATATTTCCACGAAATATGAAGAACCTTAGGTACATATTTTATATCTATGCGCCCGGTACATATTTTACCGAGGCGACCGGGAAAGAGAACTACATGCCTTATATGATGCAAGAAAGATGGAAAGAACGAATATTGAGTAAATGTTTTCAAAGGGCATAATTATTGTACATATACCTCAACCTTCCGCTACCCGCCACCCAGAGCACGACCCCCATTCTACCAAAAAGAATACATTGCAGCCATCTTTAGTCCTCTTATGTCAGCTAAGACAATTTGTAACGACTTCATATAACGCCTCAGAAATGGTCGAAAACAAGGGTGTAGCAAGTTCAGCCCGTAAAACACTCTCACTCTTGAAACGTTGCCGGCATATCACTCGCAATATTTGCCACATTTAATCTAAATATCAACTTTGTCAGTAATGTAGTATGTTTTTTTCACGAAACCGTGAAAACGTGCATATAGCTTTTATGAGCGCTTCTAGTCCCACTAACAGGTTCGCTGTAAAATAGGATAGATTATGGGCTGTGTATGGCTTTGTCCGGCGTAGCAGGGCCGGACAGACAAATAATTTTATCTGACGCCCTCAACATTGTTCTGGTTTAGCCGTAATAGCATTATATTGACCAAAACGTACCAGGATAGAGTAGCAAGGGTATTAACGAAAACCGATAAACAGATACGAAAAATCCTAAAAGTGCATGAACTGTACAAACATCAGGCCTTCTTGCTGTCTTGGCTATGATTCGGCATAGCCGATTATTTCAGTAGTCAAACTTCCCATATTGGACAGCCTACAGCTAGTGAAAAAAACGCAGCTATTTCTGAATATATAGATGATATTCAGTTGGCCCCTTATGAGCACGCTTAATTTTGATAGTAAATTACATTTAGGACTACGACGTCAGAACTCTACACGAGCTCAGAAGGTGCTATTTTCTTTCCTGTGGGTTTCTAAGTACAAACATGTGTGAATGCAGAACTCATTTGCTTTGTCTACTTAAATGTGTATTTCTTGTAAAATGGCCGTTTCGCCCATTGCGTTCTCTGCTCTATAAAGCGCAGTTTGAACTTGTCGAACTCCACTCGTACGTCCCACTTTCAGTGTGATGCCTCCCTTAGTTCTTAGTAATATCATGACGGCGCCAATCTGTAAGCAGGCTCAAACATTCTGTTGCAGAGGGAGCAACTATATATATATATATATATATATATATATATATATATATATATATATATATATATATATATATATATATATATATATATATATATATATATATATATATATATATATATATATATATATATATATATATTTAGAGAGAGAGAGAGAGACAGAGAGAGAGAGAGAGAGAGACAGAGAGAGAGACCATTTGTCAGGAAGAGATATTAAGGATGGGTGGTCGGAGCCCCCCAGTCCACAGCCCCACTGGCCACTGCCACCTGCCTGACCTGGAGCATTAAGGACTTTTATCCTGCCAAGTCGGAACGGCCGAGTTGTGCCTCCACCTGCTCCATTGTTCCATTGCTATTTGAACTCCCAGGTTACATGCACTCCCGGGTTACATGTATTAGGGTGAGTATGCCACCGCACCAAGGGCAGTTAGCCCTATAGCGAGTGGGATACATGTCGTTTAGCAAGCAACAATATTTATTTTCCCTACTCAGTGCATGCCAGGTTCTTTAGTGGCATACTTGTAGCTTATATGTGCCGTTGAAATTCGCTGACAGCAGGAATGCCCGCCTGTTTTATCCGACTCGCCTGCTCATCGCCAATTTTGAGGCTGGTAACGTCGCCCGTTGCATTTCTCAGAAATCTAGAAACTCACCCTCTAACTCAACCGAACAAAGCATCTCCTTTCTCTGACATAGACTCATTCTTATTGCTAAAATCAATTTTGCTTGTGAAAGATTCCCTGCCGCGTGCCCAGCTCGCCAAGCAACGATTCGTGTTGTTGATCAAGCAAAAACGCTTGGCGAGACTTCGCGTGTGGTGAATATTCCTTCCTAGGTTAAATACACTGCTTCCGAGTACAGAAATTGATACACTTTCCTGAGCCTCCAGCAACAGCTGGCTGTGTGAGCAGCGTTGACAGCGGTCGTAAACTCAGCCGGAAGACGCACCCACAAACTGCGGCCCTGTTCGTGCAATAGATTATCGCAACTACAGCTTCCTTCCCCTTTTTATAGCCATCTTCAAGCTCACTCTGTAGCACTACAAGCCTAACAAATACAATAATGGAGCCGACGCTTGTGGAGGGTGGTGCTTCAATTATCCCGTGTAGACGGACCCATTTACTTACTATACCGTAGCTGTCCGCCGCCATAAGTCAGCCTCTTCCTCACTGACGGGGTTTCTTCTGCTTGTTCTGCCGAGATTCACATACTCGTAAAACGAATCATTCGTTAAAAGCACAGGCGTACTTAGGGAACGAGGGCGGCCATGTCTTCCCGCTGTGTTATACTAGCGACGCCCAACTGGCATTCTTGTTCCTCCTCTCTTTATTACCACTGTTGCCAAGTGCGGCTGACTGAGCGAGCCTCAATCTCTAGAAAAGGGGACTTCAGGAGCGAAGAGAGTCATACTGCAAGGTCCCTGCAGGCAGCGCCTGGCTCTTGGTTGGTGGCGTTTTTCGATTGTATGAATGTGGTCGGGCCAGTGGTGTCGCGAAAGAATGAAGAGTAATGGCTTCTTCTGGGCAAAGTTGCAATCCTAAATGAAGAACTGCTGCCACGTAGAGTATAGTCGCGAAAATTTTGGACTTGAACCACCTCTTTTTGAGCCCCCCGTCGAGTGGCTAACCCGTGAGAGCGAGTATTGGGAAGGGGCTCAGGCAATGCGGGCGGCAAAGGAGGGATATACGGTGTCCAGTCTTGCGTTCCTTGTACAAGCCTTTTGATTGTGCAAGTCTTCAAGTTAAAGAAGTTTAATACTATTGCCTTGCTTGCGAAAAGAACTCTCTGTATGTGTGCTTTCTCAATAACCAGTGTGCTTTCTCAACTTGGGGCACATTTCTTGGCCCAACACGCGTAATCTTTACGAGTATATATCAAATGCTCCTGCATATATAAATTAATAGGGGAGATGACGGGTTGGAAGGTTTAATGGTTCAATAATTCATCTATTGTGCCGTTCTACATGATCTGTATATTATCATCATTATGTTTGTGTTCTGCATCTTCAACGCGCGCGTAGGTGCATCATCAGCGTGGATTGTGCCGAGGCTCCTTCACCGTGTAACTCGGGCACAAAAAAGTCAGCCCTTACTGTGTCGTCACAAGTGGTGGAGGTGCTTTGTCCCCTGTGCTCTACAGGCCTGGTTTATTCCCTGGAGCTTCGTTCAGGTTGTCGCTGCTGCCGACTGTTCACAAGCACGTCGCATCGATTCCTCTCCAAGAGTTGAAATCCCAAACGAGCTAGCACATAGCCAGGAGAGCGCATGTGTCTACTTTACCGATAGGTACCCGGTGGTAGCATTAGTTAGCTTTTCACAGCCGCGGCGGACAAAGGGCACCTAAAGGCCACCATACATGATCCCTATGGGCCCCCATTAAAGGTCGGAAGCCTTACAAGAAGCCGTGCGCCCGAGCGACAGACACATCTACGTATCAGAAAGACCGGTGGGTTTCTGGTGGCACCCTAACTAGAACCCAGACCCTACCGCATTCCAGGCGGTAGGGTCGGTAAAAAAGATTCTGGTGGTGCCACGCCGTCAGCATCGCTGTAGGTGGGTGTATATCAAGCTTCTTAAGCTCCTGTAGATTAGGTGCACCAGGTCGGAAGCGCGCTTGTACCTATTTTTCTTGTAGATAACTGGCGGGAGCATTCGTTCTCCTCCCACAGAAGGGGCGGATGCTTGACTATTTCAATAAAGCTGTGGTGGGGACAAGGGCGCCCAGAGACCCTCGAAAATTTCTATAGCGCCACCTTTGCAGATGAGAACCCATACAAATAACGGCGCGTCAGATCAAGGTACATCTCTCACCATTAGAAAAAGAAACGGTGGATTTCCTGCGGCATCAGGATTCGAACGCAGTCACCCCTTCCCCCCCCCCTCACACGAGGAGGATGCTGTACCATTTCACAATCGCTGCTTTTAGAAAGGAGTCATAGGTTCCCATTCCGCCAACTACCCAATAGGAGGACGTCTTTTCAATTGCCTGGAACTCCTGTAGCTGAGAGAGAGAGAGAGAGAGAGAGAGAGTAATATAGGAAGGCAGGGATGTTAACCAGTCAATAGTCTGGTTGGCTACCCTACGCTGGGGAAAGGGAGAAGGGGATGCGAGAGAAGGAAGAGAGAAGGTGTAGATACGTGTACGGACAGCACTTGAATTAAAGACGCTCGCGCAAATCAGAACTTCTGAGAAACCATAAAAGTGCCTTCAGCTCAGAAGGCAGTGAAGGCCTGTAGCTGAGAAGCACCAGGGCGGGAGCGCGCTTGTACCTACGTTACCAGTAGGTACCCGGTGGCAGCCCTCGTTTGCTTCCTACAGCATTGCCCAGCGCCTGAATATTTCACCATTGCTGTTATGGGCTCATCAGTTTGGTAACAACGCATACTGTGCGAACTGCCTGCCTGCAAAACGAAGCAGAACAGTATATCTGAAGCCAGCCATGCCAATGCCGCATCCGTAAAAACAAACCACCAAAGGAGGACTAACTCAAGCCCAACTTAAACCGCCTTCTAGGCTATGTCTTGGCGTCAGAGTTCATATACCGGAGTTCCGTTGAGTTTACATACGACAATACGCACGGAGGATTGCCGCATGATCATGGCAATCATATCGTTGGCAGTGCGACGAAAAAAAATAACTTGACAATGGACATTTCCTGAACTTCAGGCAGATTGAGAACTCAAACAGAATTGCCTGTAATTGAAACCAGCCATGCCTCTGCTGGAAACAATCAGCATATTTGCACCGATAGGAATACTGGGAAATGAAATGATACACACAGTGCACGACACATACGCACGCACACAAAACAACACGCACCGAAAGCAATATTGAAGATGTCTCATTGTCTCGTATTTCTAAGGAATGTTAAAAGTGTTTTCATTGTGTGGAACGCCTAGCAAGCACTATTCCATGGGTGAAGTAAGTGTGGTAGATCAACGCAGCACAGTCTCTGATATACAGTTAGTGTGGATATTAGTGATATTCTTTTTAGCGTAGATTCGGTAGGCTATGTTTTAACGCATGGTTTCAAGCGGGTCACAGTGATGGTGTTCTATATATTGCGAGCATCAGATGCACAATTTCGAGCCTTACAACCTCATATCATGTGACAAGAACTTGAACAAGAATACAGAACTATCACCATATAGAGTCCAATTCGTTCTTGCCTAAGTGCCACTGAAAGAAAGAGCGAACATTCATCACAATAATAATAGTGAGGCAACTTCCGGCCTTGTAAGTTTCTATGGTGTTTGGTATGGCAATGTGACTACGAGAGTGATGGCGTCTGTGCGTGCATTTTGGAGACATCAGTCAATACTACAGAAAGGCAGGAGAAATACATTTGATAGATTTCAACGAAGCTGTATGTCAGAATAATTGATTAGGTTCTTCTTTAACATCGCTTCTACTTACTGCGTGAAATATCCCTGAAATATTTGTCACGACAACTACCTTCATCGATAACTTTATCGACCTCGAATCTCATGTCGTTCGGTGCATTTCCTTTGCATCCCAGATGCGATACCGGTCTCTCAGCACCCCCCCCCCCCTCACCAATTCACTCATTCATCGCAAAGGTTTTGTTTTCGGTTGTTCCAATTGTTGTAGATTTTTTGCGAAGCATAGCTTGAACGAACCTTGCTTCCAGCCCCCATATTCCAACCCAGCACGGAGCTGATTGACGACCATCCCCGATGCGCCAATATGGAACGAGCATCACATACATTGAACGCCTGCCAGTAATTCGCCCACGATATTCCCATTTTAACAATTTTTTGCCTAGATTTGGCGACCTTTCAGAATAATTAGAATAAAATACAGAACGCCGACCAAAATAGGGTTTTCAAAAAATTTTAAGCGTTTCGGCTTCCACACGGAAGCCTTGTTCACTGACTGTAGAAGCCGAAACGGTCAAGCTTTTTTGACAACCCCATTTTGGTCGACCTTCGGTATTTTATTCCTATTAGGCCGCTACTTCCCGACCAGACGAGATTTCGTCAAACTGTTAATTGTGACCTTTCAGAATGTTTAGCAATGCATTTTGCTGTTTAATTACCTGTTATATTTCTTTAGCTACTTGACAGCATAACTCTCGATATTGCACATCAGACTTCTATCACGCTCCCTTTTCTCTTATAAACCATGACTTCAGCAAGCACTATGCACTCTCCCGATATCAAAACCTGTATTCAATGCTAGCTTCCCTGTCAGCTGGAGCAACGTGAACTTCAGTCGAAGTGTTCTAATCTTCCTTCACGACCAATGCTCCCCCTTTTGCCAACTTTGCTTTGTATAACGTATCCACTCCGTGCTCTTATTTGCGAATTACTCATACACAAGCAATGCGATGCTGTAATTTCTTAACAATTGTTCGTGTTTCGGCATGCAGATTAAAATTTGGAGGGTTTCAGCGTAAGAAAAAGCGCAGACTACATGTTTCTCACCTGCTTTGTGAGACACCAGCTGAATTTTATCAATTTCGCAATTTGTGCAGATGAATGAAAAGCTCCTCCGACATGATACGCTCATGACGGCTTCTCTCAGCTGATAAATATAAGCGATATTACTACAAGAGCAGGCTCTCTATTCTTTATTTCTTGCTGTTCTTACGATTAGTTTTTCACAACAAACATTCAACTGTCCGCTGCTCGGTGACTGCGGTTTTTTATCGCTCGTGAAGTTGGAATTGCTGAAGTTATTAATGACTGGCATTTTTTCATATTTACGGTACTGTTTCAGTATTTTTCGCTCTCCTGCTGGCACCCACTGATCGAGGTTCGCCTATATTGGCATGTGTCCGCATGAATATCATTTGGCTATTAGCCCCAGCGTACCGCAGCAAGGTATATATTTGAACAATACGTTATCTCTGATCGGCATTTGGTGACAACGTATGCGTTAAACATTTGTTAGTAATGAGATAGATCGGTGTCGACTTGTCGGTTGCGACGAGCACAATTAACATGGGCATCGGTCCACGTGCGACGTCGATGTGTTGGGGCCATAGCACGGCAACTATGCTCGCCTAGATTTCAGTGAAACACGTATTATGTTGAGATGTCTACAATATTACTTATAGTTAAACGAGGCTAAGTGGAGTAGTTTGGAGGACATATCGCTGTCACGTTCTTTACTGCATAATTGCGTGCTAAGCTATACTATAGTGGTCAACTTATTAGATATCACGAACATTATTTGAACACGTAAATAACGCCACAGTAATTTTCTGATTTGTATCCACGCAGCCAACATGGGCACTTTGCTCTCTGGCTAACTACTGCAATCCCTGTTTCTCAAAGGCAACTAGAATAAGGCTTAAAGAAAATGTGAAAGAAAAAAAGATCTCCTAAGGTGTCGCTATTAGCGGTTGGCAAACGCAATATGTAGGTTCATTCGCGTTACTACGAGTGTATGTTTAGGCACACAAGCACACCCGTGTTCGTGAAATACTTTTGTGCGTAAAGAGTGGAAGGATGTCATTTCCTGACAAGCACCCCGACAATTATTTTGGTTTGTGAGAACGTTGCCATCACTGTCGGCAGCGGCGATGGTTAAGAAGTCTAACAAGTCAGTGCGATCTTGGCGTAGCAAACAGATCTATCAGTTTGATTTCTTGGCGGCCTAAAACTGGTACACTCCCTTTCAAAACTCAACAGTGAAAAGATAGCGACCACTGCATAAAAGCGAGAGATCACTGACAGATGCAATCTAGGAGCGGCTGGGCCAGGGATATTTATTTCAGGCAGGAGACGCTCCACTCCGAGAAGGAAGGCGAGGTTAACGAGGAGGCTATACAACCGCTCAAAGCCTCAGTTCTGTTCTTGTTCGACGGACAACTTCTCTTTATGTGGAGAGGAGAACGGTAGTCATCGATGTATGTTTTGCTGGAGCTTCCGCGGATTGTACGCAGTAGTAGCGGCACCATGGCTTTGAAGGTGGTTACGACAGCAGGCGCGTCCGACGCGTCGTATTGAGTTATGGCCCTCGCTCCAGAAAACCACATTTTTGCCCGAGACAGCGCCTCCACGATTGCCTTTGTCTCTGTAGTGTTTACGTAAGCACGCCGTATTTGAACGCGCTGGCTCAGAGTGCATGTCTATTGTCGTGCTCCTTCGCAGGCACACGCACATGGCGCTAACATCCGCTTCCAATTTCTCGTTTGCTCTGAGATATGTAGCACAAACTACGCAACGGCTACATCCGGCCCATAGTATTCGGGGTGAGAGCTAATGAAAGCTCACCACTTTCTAAGATTTGTTGTGCGTTTCGCCTGAAGTATTTCTGGACGTACGCTAGCGCGCAAGTCACTATATACCGAGCGATCACATGTACTTTGTCCGGAGTGACTCATGTGGCACGACAATTAATATTACGGGGGCTACGTTTTCAGAAACATTGAAATTTGTGACATTATAATATTTAAGGATGTTATTTAACGTGTAAAATATCGTAGCGAAGTAGACATTCAGTTGTGCATGTTTTTCTTCTACATCAAAGAAGTGCCTCTCTTACTGCTTACGTTGTCCATCTTAAACTATCATGCAGGTGGCAGGTGATTACTTAGCAGAGGAATATGCAAAAATTTTGATTAGGCTGTATGTGTTTTGTTATTTTAAATTTTTCTCTATTATATTATTTCTGCATTTTACCCATGCCTGCTCCCCTCTACATTGATGTTAAACCTTGAGGGTCATAATAACAAATGAAACGTATACAACCAAATGAATGTTGGAATCTTTATTGCCAGTAAAATAAAGATAAGCTTCGTCGAGAGCAGAACTAATATTATCGCCTTTAGGAGACTACCATGGCTGTACTTTTTATTCTATATTTATACTGCCGATCTTCTGCCCATTCTGCTGTCGATATACTGCTAAATAATCTGGCATGTTATCGCTTTTAGGTATAATAAATGTTTAAAGTGTTTTAAAGAAGCGATAAGTTCATAGCTTTCCAGATACAAGTACTGCACTAAATACCCCAATTTCAAATGTAACACTTTAACAGAGAACTTCGTACTACCGGTGTACGACCTCTAGTTCTCCTACTGCAAACGTACTACCCACTGTATTGCCTCAGTCATCAGGTCCCTTAGAGTAGTTCTTTGTTTATTGCCCACATTTCTTTCGAAGTGTCTCCCAGCACGCCCCCTTGGCACACCTGTATACGTACGAGTACTGCTGCACCACTCCTATACAACTCAGTGTCAGTCGTTTCTTCGAAGCAGCGCCGCGAGCTTTAGGACTGTCATCATCGGAAAGCTGATGTGAAGCGGCCACCTCAGTATTCTTCGAGGCTTCGCCGCTGCACTATTCCCGCATACAAGGAGGAGAGCCGGTGCAGCGCCAGAGTTGGACTCGCATTAGATGGTGCGCCGTTCGGCGTTGACGTCAGCACCTCCATGTGCGAACACCTGTGCGCTAATCCTCGCGAGAAGCGTACCTTCTTCGCTGCCGCGTCGCATGTGACTTAATATGTGCCGCCGCTTTTAAATAACCGGCAAGCGCCTCACTGTCACGCAGTTTGGAACATCAGCGCATAGGACGTGCGAAAATTGCACGCTTACAGGAGAACTGTCGTCGGCGCCTTCGTGTGCACCTTCCTGTGCAATGCTGGTGTGTCGTGTGTGACATAAAGGCCATCAGAGGGAAGGACCTACTACAGTGAAACAAGATCGCCGCCATACAGTATTGACATCTCTGACGATGCGCTATATGAGATATCATCACAACCAGATGCGACAACCACATCACGTAACAAACTCATCGAGTTACAACATCGGCGACCCGGTTTCCTTGCTGAAATATGCAAGGCGGACCCACGAAATAGCATTATAAACCAAACGCATAAGCGTTGCACATACAAAAACCAAGCCACCGAGACGTTCGTCTTCATGAAGAAAAAGAAAGTTGTTAATACATGCCGGTCGTTCCTTTAAAAAGTACGCTTTGGTACGTAAATCTCACAGAAATACTGTATAAGAATCTATACGTTTTATTTACCGTTTATTTAGCGCACAAGTAAAATTTGATTTCATCAAGTCGATGGCTGTACAAAAAGCCTCGTAAAAATTTTAAGACAGAGAAAAGCCGGTGTCGTCTGCAGTAGTAAACATAAGATAGATTCTTTGCTAGGGGTTCGACGGCAAAACAAAAAATTTAGCAAAGCCATAGTCGTTATGGTGAAACTCGAGGTTCACTGTATTGTCCCGATTAGAGCTATACGGTATGTAACGGTGACAGCAGTCGAGAATGCTTCAAAAGGAATTTCTATTTGGACGAACTTCTGCCCACGTAAAGAGATTGGTGTGTCCGTTTTGTGGGCCGCCACATTCGACGATCGGTGCAGGAATAATTCCGTGTTGATGCTGCGGCCAGTCTTAGCCTATACCTGTACACGCACAATCGAAAGTAGTCGGCTCAAGCTGTGTAATGCCCCGTGATGAACATCAAGCTGCGAAAGATAAGGACTGCGCCTGTCCGACACAAAAACGAAACGCGATAATAACCTTGTGACGGGGTTATTATCCAACAGCAAGAGGACATAATTAACCAACAGCATATAATTCGTACTACGCGGCAATATCATAGTAAAAACATGGCATAAATGGGTAAAAAAAAAAGGGCGCTTGTTAACAGTTTTGACAGAATAAGAACGAATCGTACTTGTCTCACTTTGTCTTTCAATTTGCAGCTTTTTTAAAAACTAAATGCATAATACTGTTCAATATTCACCCTCAGAAGTTCCCTGGATAGTAACGGTCCGTTGCCGAGGTACTGTTAAATTAAATTATGGGGTGTTACGTGCCAAAATTACTTTCTGGTTATGAGGCACGCCGTAGTGGAAGACTCCGGAAACTTTGACCACTGGGGTTCCTTAACGTGCACCTAAATCTAAGCACACGGGTGCTTTTGCTCAAATAGAAATGCGGCCGCCGTGGCCTGGATTCAATGCCGCGACCTCGTGCTCAGCAGCCCAACACCATAGCCACTGAGCAACCGCGGTGCGTACCGACGCACTGTCGGGAAAAGGCGATGTGTGATTGGAAAAATGGATAACCCAAAGTATGCAGATGTTTTATTCGGCATGCAGATGTACCACATGGAAGTTTTGAAAACTTTACCTCGAATAGGTGAGCTTCCTCTACGATCAAGTTAGAAAATCTAGCGTATTGGGGGAGTCTATGTTAATGTGAGACATTTGCCCGCACAACCCATGGGGAAAAATCTGTTTTAAATGGTAATTACCTAGATATCATGCCATTTGAACCTGCGGAAAATATAGGAGGAGTCCAAGGTTTGATGTGGTAGATACGTACCTGTGTAAGTTGCAACCCTTTAGGCACTGCGCGCTCGCTGCATGAAATGTCCTTTACAAAAGTGTTCAAGTGTTTGTGCTGCTAATATAGTGTGGCACGTATGAGTTGAGATACGCGCTGGTCGACGGTGCCTTGTTGGGTGATGCATCGAGAGGAATGACACACGCGGACATGGTATACGTACCCGTCAATCTTCAAATTGTAAGGGGACTAAACTGTGAAATAGCGAAATTACGAATGTATGACAAACGATACCCCGTGGCCGGCTTGTTGGTATCGAGTTGGAGTCGTAGCTTCATTTTTCATCAACGCCGGCAACCATTTGTTTGATTGGTTCTAAATCTCGATTTTCTTGAAGCAGAGAGACCGCGTGCTCTTTTTTTTTTGTCTTAGTTGGCAATTCACGCTGACGTTTCTCTTCGTTTTTCGAAGCATGGAAAGACCTCTCCCGGTACTCGCCTAACTCTTAAAGCTTGTTGACGCCACTCTTCGCTTTCCGCAGCAATGTAAGGACGTTACTTTTGGTACCATCACGACAGTGTCTACGCTAATAATTATTTCCCGCTGTAGGAGCTTACTTGCACGCCATGACAGTAATTTTAGGTGCACTTTTTCTCACCTCCACGTACCTAATCTGCCGTGTGAAGATGAATTTTGTATACACCAATTTTGACGTCTGCCGTAGAACAAAGGCGTATAGGAAAGAAAATGAAGCGCACGAAATAGCGAAAAAAGTGTGTACTCTTTGTGTGCGTTGTGTGCGAAGGCTTCACCGCGAGTGAAGCCATGCAATTCTGAGCACAATTCCCATGCATTCACCTTCACTTTTCATTTCATTAGCCTAGTCCATTAAGAGGCATTCGCACAAGTGACAAATCGAGCTCCACACAACAAGTGGAGCCCACTACCTGATAATGATGTCATGCCTTCGTCACGCAACGCGGTGATGCTGTTCACCATGTGAGGAACGCGGAGCTAGCGTTTATTTGCGCCTTACAAGCACGACCCTGCGCCTAGCCTTCACGCGTTCTGTGCCGGCACGTGGCCTTCCTCCCAGCGGGGGAGAGAAAGGCGGCTGACCAGAAACGACATCATGGATGATCTCGCCCGATGTCACGTTACTTCTTCTCACATATCACTCGGGAATTTCTACCCGTTGTAGATACCCGTCTAAGAGGTCAGTTTGCTTGAGACATACCTATGAGACAGTGTTATACGCACAGATTCATGCCGCGACTTATTGTTTTATTACGCAGAACATGTCATATATAGTTCAAATTTCAACCATACTACCCAGCCCGCTGTACACGAAGAAAGTCGCAAACAGATCTCCACAATGCTACCAAATCAAAGAGTTGTCATATTTATGAAAGTCAGGTGATACAATGAACGCGTACCGGGGACAAAAATAACTGAGGAAATTTCCACCGATGCGTTACGTCTTCTTACAGGATAACGTGTTCGTAGCAAAAATGGAGAGGAAAACTTAGTTGCATCAATCACTTGATGGTCTGAAAGCAGAATACCGCGTGAGTAAAGATGCTGACATACAAATGTAGTAGTACTATGTGTGGTATTAGACTTATATTTTTTCCACGATGCTCCGAATTATTTGTCTCCCAGTTTAAGTTCGATTATTTATTTTTTTACAGCTTTACCCTTGCGCCCATGGGCTTGCAAACATTGGTCTAATTAATGAATAAAATACGACATTCGTATTTTTTCATTTTATTTTTATGCGAATCCTCCTGTGTTCTGGCAGCTTCGAGACTACGGCTCTTCGAAGCGCAAAGCTGGAAGCGTGAAATGAAGTCAATAAATCTATGCCATGCGGCGCAACAGAGTCAGCGCTCAGCGGCAGATGAAGTGAGGCTGTGCAAAATTTTGGGCAAATCGAATCAATGTTTGGAGGAATGCAATATACCGTGCCTATGGTATTTGGCGCATGAATAAAGTGGTGATGGGTTAGTTGAGGTACTCCGCCCTTTTCACGTGAATGCTATCATAAAAGAAGAAAAAGAATTGCGTATGCTGATAGAGATCATGTTCAATGGAGACGAGACAGAAATAAAGACGTGAAGGCAAATGTTCAGTCAGCTCTTATGTTTACTGCGAAACAAAAGCAGGCCATTATTGCTAAGGGAAACCCCGTGGATTAAGTAAGATAGTGAGGCTGTATCGTGCTCGGGAGGTAAAGGACGCATCGAGTCGGATGACCCCGAGGAGTTTAGACGAACCGTAGGGTCAGAATGAGTGGTACACCTAAAATGAACGAAAAGTCATCGGAAAATTACAAATTATGTGACAAAAAGAAACACGTAGGGGTGCATACCTTATCTTAGCATTTTAATCTTCTTAGCTTTCGAAGTTTTATTTCTTCTTTCTTTTCAACATTCAAGAATTGTTCTGGTCATTGTATGAAGACTGACCGCGTCCTGGAAACAGCAATTCTCGCAAGCTACGCATGTTTTTGTTGTTTTAAACTGACGCCCATGAGGCAAGCAGGTACGTGACCGCTTAGTCTTCTTAATGTAGCCCCTTTTTGAAGCAACGAATTCCAAGTGGTATCAAGCAGGCTCATCAACGACACCCTTCAGAAGAAGGTTAACAACATATATAAATCGGCAGACACACGTGCTAGTTATACTTATTCTAATTCTACGCTATTTAACGGTCAGTCGCTCCGTAGAAATTTCACTTTCTTTATAATCTGTGATTCATAAGGCATACCGTGCTTATCGCATATTGATGACGAAGAGGGAAAACGTTCGGCCCCACTTGATATAGCGGCTCAATACAGCAGCAGGGATCGTACTTGAAATGCAAGCTTTAACCATGCGGTGGCCATTCCTAAGAATATCTCCGCTATTTCTCCCAAATATCAATTTACCGTATAGCACAGTGAGAAAACGTGTTACGTGATTTATAAAATACGCCTATAGCAAGCTCTAATGCTGCAATAGGTGATTTTCTAAAAAAAAAAGCTGGGAATAAAATTCGTAATTTAAACCTGCACCGTACGACGCCCATAAGATTCCCCCTATTCCCGTGGAAATTCAATGACCACGTTACGTCGAATGCTCACAAGAGAAATTTTAAATGCGCTTCTGATATATGGTATAAAGATGGAGAAAAGAGCAATTGGAAAATAAAGGGTTATGGAAATATTTATGGTTATTTCCAAATCATCGTATTACCTCACAAAGTTTGAAGTCATGATTTTAAAACGGCTTGCGTACAGTGACCTTTCTTTGTGATTAGCGACAGCACTGACACACCTACCGGCAAGACAGCCAAAGGAAGGCACTACGCTCAGATCCATTCATGGTCCGCATGATTACTGCTACCGCAAGCAAGATATGATTTTCCGGAAGAAGAACTGGATTTACTTCGTACGATAGCGGCAACGATTACAACTAAAAAGAAATATCTGTATAGGGCAGGTCCCACTCAGCTTCATCTAACGCACGGAAAAAACCATGCCGTCTTTGCACCATGAAATGTTGCGACAATACTGGAGAAGCAAACAAAAGTGGCTCCGGTACCGAGATAATCAAAACCAAGAACACAGTCCTCGTCACTGCAGGGTGTTTTAATCGGAGCGCATCGCTTCACTTATACGTTCTTGTGCCGTTTATGTTTAGTGCGCGGACGGCTTAGTAATTACCGAGTTTAATCAAGCATGTTCATTAGGCAGCCGCATTTTCTTGTACGCGCGTTTGCTTGCGGAAGGTGCCCTTTTGCGGTCCCAGATTACGCGAATGAGCGACCCTGAGGCACCGTGTGCTCATAATCCCGAATGCGAAACATCTTGCGCTGAGGCCGCCTTATGTTACGCATTACTCTTGCACATTGAACTAAGCATCTGTGCCAGTGCCTCCGAAGCACAAAAGGAGCTGCCATGTGAAGGGAGGGCAAATGCATTATAAAAAGAAAAGAATATCGATTTAAATAAACTGCGTTTAAAAGTATTAACGCACAAATCAAAAAGAACATTTCTTCTATATAATGTCAACTCGCAATGGAATCGGGCAGCAAAGGAAACACCGGTCAGCATGAAGATAAAGGAACGATGAAGAATACAACTACATAGGGAGAACTGAGTGAGGTAAGGCGAGCGGGTTGAGCAACATATATAGGCACCTAACTAAAGCAAGTCTAATCAGACAGTCAGTCTCGCTATTCCACGGGGAATAATACTGGAAGTCAGCAGTGTTATCGAAGAATGCAAGCACTGGAAATATATCTGCTAGAAGGGGTTATCGCAAGCAAGAAAGGAGATACTAAAGCAAGTCCTTTGTAATTGAATTAAACTGCCGACAACGAACAGTACAGAGTAGCGGAAAAATATAATGATAACTACGAACAGAATGTTAACCCTGTAGCGGCAGCAGCATCGGCGTCGCACGAGGGATGACGTAGACGCTCGCGTCTACACGAGGCTCGAGCGGCTGGCGCTCCGGCGCGGGCTAGCGTTCCGAAGGAGATCATTAAAAAGAATGCTACGCTAAGAGACGGACTGTCGGTTCTTCCTCTCCTGCGAGAGCCCGAGACTTTAACGGTATACGTGGTCGCTCGTCGCCACAGTTTGGTGACCCGGACGTGATACTGCCATACGCTCCTGTGGTAGAGACGACCATGGACCAGACCGACGCTACGAGAGCTCAAGGCCAGAACCCATCCGAGGAACGCGGTGAGCCCTCCTGTTCCGCCATCGCTGTCCGCCTCCCACAGTACTGGGACCAGCATCCTTCGGCGTGGTTTCTTCAGGCCGAAGCGCAATTTCAAGTCGCTGGTATCCGCTCTCAAGCCTCGAAGTTCCATTACGCCGTCGCAGCGCTATCGCCCGCAGCCATTGACGAGGTGGCAGTTTAGCTGAACTCCCCATTCTCTGCCGCCGCCTATGACGATCTCACGGCAGCACTGCTACAGCGCACAGCAGCTTCACAACGTTCTCGCATCCAGCAGCTTCTGTTCGCTGAAGAACTCGGCGACCGACGCCCTAGTCAACTTCTTCGCCGAATGGGCCAGCTGCTCGGAAACAACGCGAGCTCCATCGACGACATGCTGTTGCGCGAACTGTTTTTGCAATGACTCCCGGCTAACGTGCAGATGGTCCTGGCGACAGCCTCTACCATGGACCTTACCGGACTTGCCGCTTTGGCCGACAAAGCCATGGAAGTAGCCACCCCAACCATCGCAGCCACGTCACCGTCTCCGGGTGACAATACAACCGCTCTGCAAACTCTTCCCTGCTCTTCCGCAGTGCAATCTCCGCTCGACTCCTTGTGTGAGCGCCTGGAACGCATCATCTGTGGAGCGGAACATCGCCGCGCGTCTCGTCGCCCACGCAGCCGTAGTTCCAGCAGATCAAGACGCACGGGCACTCAAAACGAGACCTCAACTACAGCGCCTGGCGTTTGCTACTACCACCGCCGTTTTGGAAACGACGCTCGTCACTGTCGGCGTCCCTGCGCTTGGCAGGGAAACAGGCCGGCCGACCTCTAACGGCGACGAGTGGTCCGGCCCAACACACAAGTCGCCTTTTCTACGTGACGGACAGAGTTACGGGACAACGATTCTTAGTCGACACAGGTGCTGACGTCAGCATTCTCCCTGCCCAGCGCTCCGACCGAAAAGCGACTCCTGTGTCGTTTTTGCAAGCCGTCAACGGCACCAGGATTCCAGTTTTCTCGTCACGCTCCATCATGCTAAACCTTGGCCTTCGACGAGCATTCCGCTGGATCTTCCTGGTTGCAGACGTCCGTCATGCAGTCATTGGCGCAGACTTCTTGCATAACTACGGACTCCTTGTGGACATCCAACGACGCCGTCTCATCGACTCCGTGACCCAGCTATCCGTTCCCAGCGTCCCATCATCAGGCACATCGCCCATAGCGCCTATTTCTGCCATGTTGGACGAACCTTTCGCCGCGCTCCTACGTGAGTTTCCCACTTTGACGCGCCTGCCGGACTGGACGCAACCGGTACAACATGACGTGTGCCATCACATCGTCACCTCCGGCCCACCGGTCTACTTCCGACCCCGGCGTTTGTCCCCGGAGAAACTCAAGATCGCTCGCGCGGAGTTCGAACACATGCTGCAACTTGGCATCATCCGCCCTTCCTCCAGTAACTGGGCATCACCACTTCACATGGTGCCTAAGAAGACGGGAGACTGGCGCCCATGCGGTGATTACCGGGCACTAAACAACGTCACCGTTCCTGATCGCTACCCTCTACCGAACATTCAGGACTTCACGGTAGCGTTGCACGGTGCGACGATCTTTTCTAAGATCGATCTTGTTCGCGCCTACCATCAACTACCGGTCACTGAAGAAGACATTCCCAAGACCGCCATCACCACACCCTTCGGTCTTTTCGAATTTCTCCGCATGCCTTTCGGTTTACGGAACGCGGGCCAATCCTTTCAGCGTTTCATCGATTCCGTCACGCGAGGTTTGCCTTTCGCTTTTGCATACATTAACGACCTTCTCGTCGCAAGCTCATCGGCAGAAGAACATCTTCACCACTTGCGGTTGTTGTTTTCACGCCTTGCCAGTAAAGAAATTGTCATCAACGCCACCAAGAGTGAAATCGGTCAAACCGAACTTGAGTTCCTCGGTCATATCGTCGACGCTAACGGCATTCGACCACTGCCTTCCAAGATTCGCGTCATCGAAAACCTTCCCCGACCGACCACACTCACCAAGCTTCGCCAATTTCTCGGATTCGTCAATTTCTACCGCCGATTCATTCCCGAGTGCGCACGACTTATGGCTCCGCTAGATGCTCTCCTGGTAAACAAACGCAAGCAAGTGCTTCAGTGGACTGAAGAGGCCACCGACGCTTTCACAAGAGTCAAGTCTGCCCTCGCCGATGCCACGCTGCTTAGACACCCAAAGGCAGACGCACCCACTGCCATCATGACCGACGGTTCAAACACCGCCGTTGGTGCCATTCTGCAACAATTCACCGACAATGCATGGCATCCACTCGCTTTTTTCTCCAAGAAACTGAAGCCTGCGCAGTCCCGCTACAGCGTGTTCGGCCGCGAATTACTCGCTGTTTACCTGGCTATCAAGCATTTTCGCCATTTCCTCGAAGGCCGTGCGTTCACTGTCTTGACGGACCACAAGCCCCTTGTGAACGCAATGAATCGTTCGGCGTCCTGTTACTCGCCCCGCGAGGTTCGACACCTTTCCTACATTTCCGAGTTTACAACAACGTTCCGCCACATCAAGGGCACCGACAACGTTCCAGCCGACGTCCTCAGTCGTGTCAATGTCGTTTCCACGTTGACATCGGAACCTTTCATCATCGAGGCCGACTTACTTGCCAGTCAACAGCGTGACGACACTGAACTTCGTACACTCCGGAATTCTTCAACGTCCCTGAAATTGGAAGACGTCGTTGTGACCCCAGATGGTACATCCGTCGTCTGCGACACTTCTAATGACACACCTAGATCATACATTCCGGCATCCCTTCGCAGACGTCTATTCGAAACCGTGCACAACCTGTCGCACCCTGGCATACGCGGGACACAGAAGCTCCTTTCCAGTCGTTTCGTTTGGCCTCGGCTAAACGCGCAAGTTCGCGACTGGGTTCGCTGCTGTTTGTCGTGTCAACGTTCGAAGATCCAGCGTCACCCCATTCCGCCTGCTCAGTCTTTTCTTCCACCAGATGCTCGTTTTGACACCATACACCTGGACCTCGTCGGCCCTCTCCCACCCTCGAAAGGCTACTGCTACATACTGACATGCATCGACCGTTATACACGGTGGCCAGAAGCTACACCTATATCTGACATCTCAGCGCCCACTGTTGCAGCAGCTTTCATGTCTACGTGGATCGCAAGGTTCGGCTGCCCATCCACAATAATGACAGATCGCGGTCGGCAGTTTGACTCAGCACTTTTCAACGAGCTACTCAAACTACTCGGAACGACACGTTTTCGCACAACTGCTTACCACCCTCAGTCCAATGGACTAGTTGAACGTTTTCACCGGCACCTCAAGGCCTCCCTTATGGCACATGAATCACCGGAGAAGTGGGTCCTACATTTGCCCCTTGTCTTACTTGGCATCAGAGCCGCACTCAAGAGTGACCTAGGTTGCTCCAGTGCTCAGCTAGTCTACGGCACCTACCTACGCCTTCCGTGCGATTTCTTTGTCGCCACCCCCCAAACGCCTATGCCATCACCTGCCGACTACGTTGCCGAACTGCAAGCTTTCTTCAGCCAGATGCGCCCCGTGCCTACACGTTCACAAGAAGCAAGGTCCCCGTACGTTTCTCCCGCACTCAGCTCTGCTACCCACGTTTTCGTGCGTAACTGTGCCGTGCGGAAGCCTTTGCAACCACACTACTCCGGGCCATATTGTGTTCTAGAGCGTCGTCCGACGACGTTTGTTGTGAATGTCAACGGCCGATCAGACACAATTGCCCTGGAACGTCTCAAATCCGCCTACATAGAAGCACCCACGCCATCAGCTCCACCAGTATGCGACGCGACCCTGCTGCATCCTTCGCCGCCGCCAGTGCACGTGACACCCAAGACCAACGCCAAGACACGCCGCGTCACGTGGACTTTCCATCGTTCATCGAACTTTCCTCCTCTCTAGGGGGGGAGCCCTCTGTAGCGGCAGCAGCATCGGCGTAGCACGAGGGATGACGTAGACGCTCGCGTCTACACGAGGCTCGAGCGGCTTGCGCTCCGGCACGGGCTAGCGTTCCGAAGGAGATCATTAAAAAGAATGCTACGCTAAGAGACGGGCTGTCGGTTCTTCCTCTCCTGCGAGAGTCCGAGACTTTAACGGTCTACGTGGTCGCTCGTCGCCACAACCCTTTTGGCGATGGCGTCGTCAATTGATCGCACAAAGTAAAACGTAATTCTCACATGTAAAAGAAAAACTGAAACGAATATTATTTTGTGGAGTGTTCCTCCGGGAGCCCTATCGCCACCGCCATCTACAGCCGATCATTTTGTGGACGCTCACGTCAAGACGACGACGAAGTGTTCATTCGTACCATGGCTGAGCAACCTTCGGGTAAGTGTCGACTTTCACAATGTATACCTTTTGAAGTCTCGAGTATTTGTGGCTGATATTTTTGATATTTATTTCCCACTGTTAGCGTAGGCGTCATGCGAAAAATTGTAGCCCTAACCTGAATACTTTTTCTGCAGTGGCCCTTTGTTTACATGTCCACTTTTGACGAAATCAGGGCTTAGTGGTTGTAAGTCGTTCTTTCGTCGTTTCAGCCGTATTCTCTTTCATATTTTTAGGTGCATCGATACTGGCGGCCTTATTTTACTCGTGCCATGGTCAACGCTCACGGCTCTTGCAAGAATGCACGGATAGCCTCTTTGAAGAACTGGACGGCGGTAATTTATCAGACTTGGAAGGCGAGTGCGAGGAGTCTGGCTGCAGCGGTGACGAGGGGGACGACGCGCTTGGAACCCCGGCGGAGAGCGAGAGTGACAGTTCAGAAGCTGATTCGGAAGATGATAGCACGCAACCAACGGCAAGGGGATGGGCGAGAAAGCCTTTCAAGGTGCCAGAGACCATATTCAAAGGGGCAGCTCACGAAGACCTTAACATCGAAGGGGACATATTCTCACCATTTGGTTATTTCAGCCGTTATGTCTAGAAGAGCGTCATTACTGAGGTTGCTGAGAAAAGAATTCAGCTAGCACTCTGTTTTTCAGTATGGCACGTGTGTAAGCACTGATGAAGATGAAATCAGCCAACTGGTGACTCTCCATCTGATAATGGGTGTCCTGAAATATCCAAGGTTGCGCCTATATTGGAAGCCTGCAATGAGAACTGCTCTCATTGCATCATGCGAAATCTCGTGCAACCGCTTCGAGAAGCTGCGCAACACTCTTGTTAATGCGAACAAGCCAGACATCAATGACAGACTCTGGAAAGTGAGACCGCTGCTTAAGAATTTTCAAGCAAGGTGCCACAATCTCGAGGTAGAGGAGCATCTGTGCATTGACGAGCACATTGTCCCTTTCAAGGGCCGTTTGGACATAACGCTATATGTGAAGGGCAAGCTTCACCTCGGGGTGTGAAGTCCAACTCACACCGACGCTAGGGCACAGCGGTGTAAAATGGACGGTTCCACAGGGTTTTTTTGTGAAAAGTGAAAAGTGCACCTGTGCTTGACGAAGTCCAGGAATTGCTTCAAGGACCTTCACACAATGAAATAATAAATTTTGTGCTTAGTTTTTGTTGTAAGAGCCGCATGAAATAAAGGGACCATTTTTTCATTCCTACACCCACTGAGCCCTGATGTCCTTATTTGAGGATATGAAGCCAAATCGGTGATTACTTCATGCACGAGCTTTATGTTATATGAGCATGTCATTTGAACCTTCAAATTGAAGAAAGTGCAAGGGGAAGGAATATGTGGTAACAATAAAAATTCCAGGGCTGAAAGGGTTAATGCCTACAACAGCTCTTTTCTGGGATAGTTGGTGCCTTACGATGGCACGCAGGTAGACCAAGATGGAGAGGAAGGGGCGATGGGCACCAGCTCCCACTCTTTTAGCTGGACAGGCTGGCAACTCTCCAGCGCTGTCAAAATTGTGTGACCAGTGAACCCTATTTTACACTATTCAATGTTCGACTCACATCGGAGACGCGTTGCCTTTTGCTTTTTGTGACTTTTTTGGCGCAGAAAACACGAACGTGAACCATGTGAAGTCTCATTAGTACGAATGCACGGGATGCCATCCCGGACAAGCAAAAAAAAAAACCTAATTTTTCATCAATTGGACAAATTTCCTAGCTTGTTGTACATACGCACTTTTCCTATGGCAATTCATCGTGGTGTACACTTCTGCTGCTTGCACATCACACATTGCGAATGTGGAAAACGACTCCGCGAGGCTCGCATAATGGCTGCTGCACTGCACAACGCCAATGCAGGCCGTTTGCTCTCTTCTCGGTGATATCGATGCTTCATTTGTTCCGCAGCGCAGAGAACGGCATAGGCTACGTTGACCTGACCCACTGCGCGCAACGCAGTGGAAGTTATGAAATGCGGCAACCATGGCCGAAATAGACTGCGTCCATTCACTGTCCGCCCTCTTGCGCCTGCGAAGCTTGTCAAACGGCCGGGTACAGAGAATGATTTACGTTTAAGAAAGGAAGATTGTCACTGCATTGCGTGGCTGCGCTGTAAGAAGACGTCGGTTAGCGCGTGTACCTCAGAAAACTGGGTGATCTGATGAGTACTACCTGGACGAGAACGCCTTAAAAGTTCACTGGAAAAAACATACATCGAGCTGCATTATAAAATTATTGTTCCACAATAGGAAAAAAGTGACTCGCTTGTCGCGAGAAGACGCTTGATAAGCCAGAAAAGGAGTGATAATGAAGGCATGTTGACGACGCCGCATTTTCATTCCCCCACTAGGTCGCCATGAAATCATAAAATTCGACGACGGCTCCTGGAGCCTGGCTGAGTTTTTTTACCCACAGAGAGTTAACTACAGTATATTTAAAACAGCCAGGAATTTGACTTACGAAGTTCAAAATATTTTTACTGAGCCAGGCCGGCCCAATTAAACAAGTACTTTGAAATTTATAACTGAGTAATACTTGTTGGGGGGCTAGTTGGTGCATGTTTCCAGAAGAGGGTTATAGCGCCGAAAAAACACAACTCGCCTGTCCCGTCTCGCTTGCTGTGTGTTGTGTTTTTTCGGTGCTATAACCCTCTTCTGAAATTTATAACTTCATACTTACGTGGTAGTGCTCTATGTTGTGGCGTAAAATTCGTGAAATTAGACTTTCACATTCATTGCGTGTTACAATGAACTTATTACAGCAAGATTACCGAAATTGGGCTGGTGTAAACTGATAAAATGTGTACTTGTACTACCCCTTTAAGAAATGTGGACGTCCGCATTGTGTCGCTCGTCCTCGCGCTTCTGGTATAACTCGCAGGTGCAACACTAGTTCTCGTTCCTGGCTGGCTAATGGGGCCCTAAACTTACGCTTCACTATGGTTGAGGTGGTAGACGCTATTGCTGCCGTTGGCTTCACTTTCACTTTTCAGCGACAAAGACAGAATAAAGAAAAAAAGGCCGTTCTGCGTCTGTCTTCAAACGAAGACTAAAAATAATGAATCGAAAGTAATAAAACTGAACAAGCAAGAAAATATTACACAAATAAGAAAGCGACAAGTGCATGTCAGCATCGCCCTGCAATGGTTCAGTGCTACCGGATACGTTCTGACGACCGTAACCGAGGAGAATGTCCTGTTTACTACGTTGTGTGTATTGTATTTTGTATCAATGTGCAATGCTGGAGCAATGAGCTCACTGGCCTTCTTTACTGACGCGGACATATTTAGGGCCACTAACCTTCAGTGGGGTCAGTGACATGAGAGGAAGAGACAAATCGCTGTAGACAACTCTGTTCGCGCAGTGAGGAGAAGGAACTCTCGGAAGGTTCAAGTTGCGTTGTCGTGCAAACATCAAATACAGCTTAGGATAGGACCATGCATTCAAAAAAAAAAAGAGAGAGAGAACGGGATCGAGGTATAAATCTAAGGGGAAGGCTTCAAGACCTAGAAAAGGAAATGTCACATTGAAGGGCGGGCGGAAAGCAAATAAATGAGAAACAGTGAAATCGCAATCTCGACGAAACGAAAGGGAAGCAAATCGACAGAACGACGCCGGAAAAGACGAAATTAGATCATCAGAAAAGGAACACGACGTGCGCAAGCGCATTAACGCCACAAGAACCGACTTGACAGCCGTGTCGCGTACGCGACTCAATATAGTACCGCAGTCACGACAACGGTGGACGTCGAGCTGGAGGTCCTGAGTGCGCACTTTCTCTAGGCGTTTAGTGTGGCGAGAAAGGTCGTTGACTTTCTTTATTCGTGCACACATTCAATTTGCTCTCGGTCAAAGCCGGGCCACGCCGGGACATTGGCTGGGTGAAGTGACAGAAGCAGGCTCAGTATGTCGCCGAGAACGCCTTGTCGGCGGCGGCTTCAAAGGAATGAACCACACAGATGATTTGTAGAGAAACACTGAATTTTTTACTGCATCCTGCACTTAATAAAAAGACGCCATGACAAACAAAAATAAAAGGCGGAATACTTTTAGAAACGAGCTAAAACTGAGAAATCTGGCAGGTCCGGTAAAGTGAAAGAAATAATCCTCAATCTTCGCTAGCTATTGTAGAAACTGCATACCTGAAAACAGGAACACGGAAACTGACTTGGTCGTCACTACACACAAGCTTAGCTGTTATGTTGCTCTCAGAACACAGAAGTATAAAAGCTTGACTGATGGAGCACTAAATTGGTTTGACCATTTCAAAGTACTCTCTTAATGTTACGACGTTATTTTATATGGTTTCAACAAATAAAGACGTTGTATTCGTCATCGTTGCTTACCGAGTACTCTGTTTACAAGCTCCGATTGTAATATAAATGGCAACTACAATTCAGAGAGTAGAACGCGCTTCATTGATTGCACACACGATTCGTTCTGCACTAAAGGTTGTGTTTGCAAGCTTGGTCAGCTAACATTTGTCTTACAACCTGCATAAATTACGTAGCACGTTTATGACCACCGTCATTCCGTTGGCAACTCAATATAAGGACATTAACTGCTTTTTTTAGCGTTAAAGCATATCGACATTTCCCGCAAATGGTGGTCGCTTCCAGAAGCGGTTAAATGTATTAACAGCATCAAGTCGAAAGGGAATAGAAATACTTTTTATTCCTGTTATAGACTCCACAAGAATCATTAGAGAAGTTGATTGATATGCCCGAAAGGAAACAGCGTATGTTGCTCTGAGACCATAGAATGTTACTCTGAACACCATTTCAAGAACACCCTGCAAGAACACAAATTGAGTTCCAAGACAAATAAAACAAAAATGGTGCGGAGGAAGGAAACGATTTAATTCCTTTATACTGAGCTATAGCTTCCACGATCTGTGTACAGCGTCTGGAAAGCGGAACAGCAAGTGCTAGCTTGCTAGAACGAATCCGAATTACATCACAGTCTTGGTAAATGTTTTAAGCAAGGCTCTTTGGCTGCTATGCTAAGCACTAAATTTAATCAGGACTAACATATATACCGGCGTGCCTTGTGGCATGCAGACCCTTAAGGAAACCCGCCGTGGTTGCTCAGTTGCTATGGTGTTGGGCTGCTGAGCACGAGGTCGCGTTATCGAATCCCGGCCATGGCGGCCGCATTTCGATGGGGGCGAAATGCGAAAACACCCGTGTACTTAGATTTAGGTGCACGTTAAAGAACCCCGGGTGGTCGAAATTTCCGGAGTCCTCAACTACGGCGTGCCTTATAATCAGAAAGTGGTTTTGGCACGTAAAACCCATTAATTTAATTTTTTTTAACCCTTAAGGAAACATAGTGTCACGTGACAGAGAAACATAGGGGGGGGGGGGGTGCGGAGGGGGACTGACGCTGATTATGATAGTAGTTCTCAGAAGTAAGGTAAACAGGTGCCGAGTGTGTTGTAAGGCGGAAATATTTTTCAAGGAAATGAGTGTACCTTTCAGCAGCAGCTCCGCTTTCCTGCTTATCATTCAAAGCAGAACAAAAGCTAGCTTTGTGCATCCTATTTAAAATTATGTTCTACTCCGCCAACACGAAAAAGGGCATGCTCACTGGTTTCGCACACAATGTGCGCTATAACGTAAAACTATTCCAAAGTTTTCTATTCCAATTTTGCAATCAGCCTTCCGCGATTGGTCAAAAACTTTTTGGACCACCCCCCTTTCACCTGTCTGTCACGCGACGTCATGAAAACCGCTGTAGCTCTCCATCTGATATAACGTGTACACACGAATTATGCATGAATTGACCGAACAAAAAATAGTAGTTATTTATGATTCGACGCCTCTTCGCCATTAGCCCTCGGCCATTGGCCAAGAGTTTTCGGGCTGCGCCCACTTCACCTGCCTTTCACGCGACGTCACAAAACCGCAAAAACTCACCGCGTCAAAGTGACGTGTACGCGATAGAGATGCATTAGTATGCCGAACAAAACTGAATTTTCTTCTGAATAGCCGCAGGCTGCCCCGTTCCGAAAGGAATAAAAGATGGCTGCCGCCGATCGCTCAGGCACTGGCTACTCGCACCTGTCGAAGAGCATGGGTTTATTTGCGCTTAATAAAACTTTCTACGTGACCGTGTAACATTTCCGAGCACTTTCGGCCGGTTTACAACCTCGTTCTGCCAACTCTCCTTTGCTGAGGATCCGTTTTAGCGTCATTCTTATGCTTCCTTTGCATGCCGCCGCGATTGTCGACGAGCCACCGCAACCTAAGTAAGGGAAAGCGGACCAATCGCAGACGCCGGCACCACCATCTTCATCCGGTTATCGATTTTCGGTGCAGTGGCTCGGCCCTATCGGATCCCTCTCCACTTGAGCGTGCTCCTTGCCTCTTGTGAGCCAATTAGATGAGACAAGCCACTCAGTGTAGGCAATGTTATTCGTTCTGCAAGCAAAGAAAAGTAACCTCCTATGAACGAGGAGAGCGTTTGATTGCTCTGTTCAGAGAACCCGGCGGGTGACCGCCCGATGCTTGCGTCGGCAGTTACGCAAATTTGACGTCAGGAGATTGGAATAAAAACACATTGGAATAGTTTTACGTTATAGGGCCCAATGTTAGGAGCGTGTTCACGAGTGTCGCGTTTCCTATCGAGTAGTAAATGCAGACCGCTCTCTTCTTTTTTTTTTAAATTCTCCAAGCGAACCTGATGTAAGTGTAAGCATTTCAATCGATTAGCTGTTCACGCCGTCGCCACGAAAGACGTTTTTGTGGAGCAGCCGCTCGCAAGTCTCTAATCATGAGCAAAATTTCTAGACGTTAGGCGTCAGCGTGTCTTATTCGCATTGTTGCTTCCAACCTTTTTGATACTGTGGCATACGTACGCATGCATTTCATGGATGCACTGCTAGATGGCGTGACGTGTTCAGTCGAAACATGGAGGAACGATGTTCCGACTAAACACGTAAGACCATGATCACGTTTCCTCAGTGAGTCGGAAGGGAGAAAGAGGAATCCGGTGGAGGCAATACGGCGTGTTACTAAAGTGCATCGCAATAACTTCGACATTCATAATGAGATGCGTTCTGACTGTATCTTTTAATTATAGGTTTTTTTTTATCCCGTAACTTATAATCTTCACTCCATTCCCGTTTCAGCGTTTTTTGTTCGTGTCCCGCTGTGCGCCAGTAGATAAACACCCTGATGTTACTGGGCATATACAATAAAGACTAATTAACTAAATACTATTATTGTTGCTGTTGTAGTTAATAATAATAATAATAAGAAGAAGAAGAAGAAGAAGAAGAAGAACAATAAACGAAATATAATAAAGTAACAGGCAAGGAAGTGGGCTGCCGCTATTCTGGAAAGAACACAATGCCCCCCCCCCCAAAAAAAACGGCAAAAAGATCGGCAAAAGAAGAAGGCACGCGGGCAATCCATGAAATTATGCACAGAGTATGTACCCCACACAGGAAAGTCAAGCCCTGCATATGAGCCCCATTACAGGACAGCTTGGTTACCTTCGTAACCAGATGACGCCCAACCACACAGAAATAAAAGGTTTGTTCAAATATTATGAAGTTACCGCAGTCGTGGCCTAGTGTGCAGGGCGTCCGCCACGGCAGCGGTAGGTGGGAAGTTCGAAACCCACCGCACACATCCACCGAAAAAAAAAAAAATATGGGTACAGTTCGCTCCCGAACCCGGCGCCCGGTAGTGTTTGGGGTGTATCGCCTGGGGAGTGCAATCCGGCCGCCTAATTCGCTAGTTTCTACATGTAACCCTGAAGGGTGTATATGTTCACTGGCCGTTATGCGGATACGGCTGCATTATAATCAAATATTATGAAGTTATTAAAGCAAGATCATTTTTCTTAAGCGATAGTTGTTACTTCTGATGAAACTGATTGTTTCAAGACCTAAACACAAATTTACGTCTATCTTATATAACCGAGAATTAGTAAGTAGAACGTGAATATCAATTTCACTTTATCCAAATGTAATCTTTCCGAGCCAATCGTTCACGAGAGCCTCGCTTTCTGTGTGAGCAATCCTTATCGGAAGCCGTGTTATTCCAGCCAATTATGGAACGTAAACAAAAAGCGAGGTGCCTCGAACCATGCAGCTCTGCTGTCGTTTAGTACAACAGAAAGCTTGAACGCCTACATTTAGACTTCATTATACCGTCCTCATGCGTCCAGAACAAACGAAGAGAAAGCGACAAGAAAAAAACACAGTGCGATGATATTGTGACATACAAAGACGGCGGCAACCGCAAGTGCAATGAGGCGGGCACCACCGCCTTAAACTTCGGCTATAAATCGTTCCGCTTTGATTTTTTCTGTCCCCAATCATGTTTCTCTATTGGTGCCTCTTGGCCCTCTCCCACAGTTACCCAGCCTTCTTGGAAAAGGCACTGAGGCGACGTCCCATTCGGATAGGCGTTACGTGACTTTTAGTAATGGAACTAGCCGGATAAATAAAGACGTATTTTGGTAGAAATATGAGGCTCAAGTCATTCATTACTCCTCGAAACCAGGTGAATGTGAACGCCGGACAGACAAAGATGAATGACCACATACTATGTGATGGAAATTTTGTCGACGTGTCATCGGCATTTGTGAAACTTTGTTCGGTATTGATTTGCACTGCGTCTTCCTCAAGTGGGCGTCTTCTTTCTTCGCAAGCGGCGGAAGATGATGTCGCCTGCGCGAAATTGATGGCGGGTGTTTGCCTCCATGCCGATGATTGCACCTACTTTAGGTTTTCCTTCATATAATCCGCAACGTTCTCACGAATGACCTGGCAGAGTGCTCAATCCCGTTGCAAGGCGCGAACTTGCGACATGGCCAATTTGCCTGTTTTATAGATCAGTAATACCGTCTTTTTATATGACTATGAAGGCGTCTTGGTGGGTGCGCACTGATTTTTATTTTTCGCCGAAGCTGGAACAGCCTAACTACGATGTTTTACTGGTTTATTTGTGCATTATAGAGCATAACGGTAACATTGAATGACGTCAGTATTTGCTCGCCACAAATCAGTGTAGAATGGTAATCAATGTGCTGTGAAGATGGCGACCGTTAGAAGTTTATAATCGAGTATATATCAGAGCTAGGAAATACGAGCTTTGACGTCCTTTACATAAAATCTCACAGTTGATACCAGTGCTCATTTGTATGAAGAGATTTTGAGACCGTGTTTGCGGAGGTATGCCCCTCTCATAATAGGAGTTTTTGAAGTCTTGAAGCTATATGAGGACGTGTCACGCCGGATGCCCAGACACATGCTTCGTCAGCGCTCGTTGATACCTTGTTCGCAGTTGGCAGATGTTCAACGAGATCTACAAGTGTGAAGTTGAATAGGGTGAGGCTGAGTGCTCACAAGAACACAAATGTTCACAATTGCTCACCATTGTTCATGTTCACAAGGCTGCAATATTGATCCGCTAGCCTTGATGAGGTAGAGCCTCCGTTCGATTGGAAAGACCTATGGTCTGCGCAACCTCATAGCACATATTCAATTGCTACATGTTTTCAGTGCTCGGATCATCTTAGCTATCTTTTTTCGTATGTGCTCGTACTAAAATATTGTTAGTGGCATGTTACGGAGGCTCTCATTTGCCTGAGAACAAGGATAAGTAAACACAGTGACAGCTTTCGCAGAGATTTATTGTTCACTTGTTCAGCAAAGCAGGGTAACTAGTTAAAAAACTATATTCCCATAATATCTTGGTAGAAAATAAAGAGCTTAAACTTCACAAGTGTATATGCTTAATATAGGCACTTCTGCCATTACTTCTCAAACACTTAGTGGCGAAAACAGGATCGAACTAACCCACCTTCGACTACGGCATTCATCAGCGCTGTAGTGCAGTGCACTACCTGCCCTGTAATATCACTGATAAAGTCAGTGCTTCTTTATTTCTGCGGAGGAAAATTCTGCGTGCCCCAATTCACTGTTTTCATTCTTTTCTTCTTGTCAGGAAACAGAACCTGTAGCCAGCAATAAATGTGCTGCTGAAATGAAGTTTTCAAAGTGTTCTGTGGACAAGGTGTTCAGATGTACAGGCATTACTAGGACTCTTTCCCATTGCTTGACATTCACATGTATAGTTGGACAACAAAACAATACACCTACCATAGTAGCTTAGTGGCCATAGCATCGCGCTGCGAAGCGCGAGTTCGCAGGTTCATTTCGTAGTCTGGCGACGGCATTTTGATGAGGCGAAATGCAAAAAAACGCGCTTCTGTCATGAATCGGGTGCAAGCCAAAGAATTCGAGGCGGTCGAAATTATTCCAGAGTCACCCTGTGGCATGCGTCATAATACGATCGTGGTTCAGGCTATTGAAAAGCAGCTCGGCGGCATGTTGCACTCCTGTAGCACGTGAATGCGAAAGCTTGCTGCACACTTGCTAATACGCCGTCTCACATCGACCCGTTGCTGATTTCGCCGTTCGGCTTCTTCGGCTCCTTTTCGACGCTTAGATGCGGCTTCACGTGCTCGTATAGCCTGGTGAGACTCGCGCTAACGACGTTTCTCTTCGACTTTACGCTGCATCCTCGCAGCAGGGGATTGGAACGTATGTTTTTCTCTGTGTTAGATGAGTGATTCCCATGAACGTATGCACAGTTCGCTTCACTCTGCTGAGTGCTTGAGCCTCAGCCTTACACGAGTATGAGCTATTTCTTGCAGATTTATGAGCCATTAATATGGTCACGTCTTCTTTTTTTTTTTTGTACAACTCGACTGCATGCCGCGTTTCTGTATGTTGTATGCGTGATTCCAATGAATGTATACACTGTACGCTTAAGTTTACTGAGTGTTTGTAGTCTCTGAATTACGAGGGGGTGAGCCATTGCATTTTTTGTTTGCTTAGTTGGTCGCCTCTACATCACCTGTGAGACGGGAAGACAGTGTGAAATGTGTTTGGGCGATAACGTCTTGGGTGGACAAGATTGTTCCTGTGTGTATTGTGTTCAAAGTACGCATCCGTGTATTGGACAACATGTAGATGGCAATTCATTCTACCATATCATAGTCACCTGCCACCTACCTTTCTCTATATTTCCCACTTCCCCTTTCCGCAGTGAAGAGTAGCAAGCTAGACACACGCTCTCCAGGCCGAACTCTCTTCCTTTCTCTTCAATAAAATCTACTCCTCCTCTTTGCTTGCTAAGGGTGTATGAGCCATTGCCCATGATTATAGTATTTGTGCCAATGGAATTGGATGACGCGTTTTTTTGGGTATGAGCCATAGTTTTTTGTACCATTGGGTCGGAATACGCGTTTTTGGGGTAGGAAACATTGCAATGAACCACTTCAGGCTTTCGCCCTAAAAAATGGATCGTGTTTTCTTACCTTTCAATAAGAGATGACTGAGTGGATACAGTGTACAATTTAGACGCAGTTGGGGACAGCCAGATTAAGGGATAATTTCTGGTGCTTTGCTCTTTCAGAAATCACAGTGTCTACTTCGAAGTTCACACAAGGTAAAACGCATATATAAACGCACACCCTGTTTTATAGGTCATTCAGCGCAGTTTAAATTCCAGAAACAGGTGTGGCTTGAGAGTTAGCCAACCAGTCCTGGGCTGAGTGGGCCAATATTTTCGATGCCTTAAAAGGAACTACTAAAGTGTCGAGCAAGCAATCATAGTGAAATCTTAGTAGTCATAAAGTAAAAGTACTTCGATGTACAATGTACAACAAATATCTGCAGTCAATGTTTCGGCACATCTTACGTGAACCACCAAGCGACCTCTGTAGTTTGGTTAACGGAAAATACCAGCTTCAGATTCAGCAGCCGATGGCAAGGAGAGGCTTGCATGATCGTTTCCAGTGATCGCTCTTCTAGTAACAAAAAAATAAACAATCGGTAAGTGCATCTCTAAACTAAGAGCTCGAGAATGAACGAGTTGGCATAAAGAGGAAGGCAGGGCCTTAGTAGTCGTTTCCAGTGATGCGCGCGCGCCGAAGCTGCAGCCGAGAACAGTTATTGTGCGGAGCAGGCTTTCGCGTTTTCCTTAGGCAGAGTCCGTAATTAGGAGCCGTTTATTTAATTGGCAATGATGTGGGCAGACTCGGCTTGATGAGACCTCGAATCTACAATATAATGCTAGGCGAAATGCAGGACTTATCCTTTCCTCATCGACGAAGAGGCCGTCGGGCTCCCTAATGACTCGGCATATGTCGGAAGAAAACAACAGGAAGTAGCTACTGCTACTTCACGTAGAAACGTGCTAACGCCAAAATGTTTAAGAACTCTAAAATGCAAGCGAGTAAGCGAAAGAAGACACATTCTTGACGAAGGCCTCAGCTTCTTAACGGCTTCCACGCGACTATGAATTTGGCGGCTGCTCAAACGACAGTGCTTTTACTGTCTCTTGAATTCGCTAAGTCGCAGTGACCTTGCAGGAAATGGCGTGGTCGCATTAAAACTCGCGGAATATGTAACCCACAATAAAAGAAGAGCAAACATTTCTATTCCTGAAACGATCGAAGTATCACCTCCATTGCAATGTTAAAGGCAAATCAAGCGAGTATTTGGCTATTGCTTGTGCGCGTAACTTGCTACAAATAGCGGACAATAATGACGTCGTAATCATGGAAAAAATGCGAGAAGCGTTAAAAACTTTTCTTGCAGTTCGCATCACCATCGTCGTTGCGGTAGGAATTCCTATAAAACAAAAGTTTATGCATGGGCCTTGTTCGCTCAGCTTTGAGTGGCCGTTAAGCTAAGTGGATCAGCCAGGTCGTTAGGTAAATAGGCAGCGGGATGGAAGCGAAAGCGGCCAGAAGCCGTTTCTGAAACGAAAGACCTGGTGCAGCTGTTGCTTCCTTCGCTGCATGTTGTCTTCTTTCGTTGTAACAGGTTAACAGCTGGGCAGAAGAAACCGTAAACACTTACGATGCTTTGAGAGCACTAAAGGCAAGGAAAGAGAACTGCCGTCCCTTAAATTGCACATGGACGGCAGATATTAGGGAGCAGTTTTTTGCTCAAATTGTTTGTTGCCGGTACGAGAATGTTGCGAAAGTAAGCTGTTCGGCATTTTGCGTCGACCGGACTTCAGAGCTTCTCTTCAACTTTGGTGTTTAACGCCTGTGCTAAAGAACTAAGCCGACAAATCGGGCAGGCAGCAAACAGCATGAGCAAAGAAAATAATTGGATCAGTAAACAATAAATAAATAAATTATTAATAAATACCACAGAGAGTGAGGCCTATCATTTGGTTCAAAGGTGATAGGCTTGGTAATACTAATTAAGGTTTAAAAGTTATTTGTTTGCCTATCAAGATAATCAAAAAGCGCTCGACATTACTATGTATTTAACATTTTTGCGCCAATTGTGCACAAGCCCACTCTACTATCAAAATCGTTTTGCAAGAAAAAGGTTGTATATTAAGAAAAGGCAAATTTATGCCGAGCAGAGAACATAAGCGACGTCTTAAGGGAATGACTTAATAGGCATAATAGAGGCAATCGGCAAGAAATCAACCATAGATCTATTTATTTTGTCGTCTGCATTCTGAGTCATTCGTACATTGGCCGAGTCTGCGAATAAAGAGGCGAGTGTACGAAAAATGTGAGTTTAGAAAAAAAAACAAGCAAGAAAAAAGAAAAAGAGGAACTGGTGCGAGTTTACTGAACAACATGAATCGCAATGACGTAGTTATTGTTAAACCAAGGCTGGTGTTACTGGCGATTTAAAGAGTCATTCGACATAATATTTTGTCTGGTCTGCGTAATATCTCTTTTTATTTGACGTGGTGGCCTGCTCTTTATCAGTCGCAGCTCTGAGAGATCACTTAAATATGCGTCCTATTGAGCAGGGCCACATGGCTGGAAATTTCACGGGCGAGAAATGGCCAGTAGTGCAGTCCTGCTATTGTTACATTTAATCAGAGCCTCTGGCGTCCAGAAACTGTCCAGTGGTTTATGAGGGACGCACCGGTTTGCATTAGTTTTGACCACCTGCAGTTCTTTAGCATGTACGTAAATCGGAGTACACGACCGCTTTTTCACACTTAGCTCTCATGGTAACGCGGCCACTGCGACCAGGAACAGAACCCGGTACCTTGCACTCCGCAGCAGGCCGCCCTGACGAATTAGACACCACGTCCTGTAGTCACGGTAATGTTCCGATTCTCAGAGTTCCAGAGTAACTGGATTCAAAAGCTGCTTTGAACGCCTTCACCAGTCTCTCAGCGATGTTTGCAAAGGCGCGCAGTGAAGATTTTCCTCTCGTCTTCAACCACTGCGTAGGTGAGCGTTCGCTTAGACATTAGCAAAACTATTCCATAATGTTTAATAGCTAAGCTGCACTTGCGTTTCTTCGTGTGCTGGCAACTAACTGCCACCATACTCTGCTCTTATGTGAGTTTCCAACGGCAGCTGACATGAACAGTTATAGGCTGGTAACAGTATACCAGCCTTGCCTTGGCGACACCTACACAAAGTATAGTCTTCTACTTGTTTCTGAGACTCCTGATTTACCGTATAGGTTAATAAGCTGGGTTTTACTTTTTATGCATGTTCCCTAGTACAGGCAGCTTGGGCACGAGTTGCGCTTTACGTTTTTAACTTGCGTCTGAGCTTGTTTAACCGGGAAAGACGCATTTAATGGTAAACTTGTCGGCACACTTAGAGCAATTTAGATTTAAACCACGGCCTTAAGGAGCGAGACAAAAATGGTTTTCCCTTGCTGTTAGCCTTGCTTCGCTGCTCTGCGTACCTGCATGTCTTACAACCAACTGGCTCACTACTTATTAATGTCCTTGTGGTTTTATTCCTTGCTACCGTCTTTGTCAGCTTTTATCGTCGTCTGCTCATTGTTTTATGTACGACGTTCATATCCTTCGTTTTCCGCAGTACTTCAGTAGAAATTTGAGCGCGCACTTTCACGGTTCAGATATTTGACATAGTTTACACCGCTATTTCATGCGCGAGTGTTAATTTTAACAAATTCATGATGCGACATCAAGTCAAAGTTCATTATCGCACGTAATCACAAGGAAAGCGATTGGGAGCATACGTTGTTCAATAGTTCAAAAGGAACCAACACAGCTTTTTATAATATGATATCGATTGCTCTACTCATAAAACAGTAAGCAAAGTGATCTCGATAATATTTGGACCACTACAAGTGCTCTATGCACTACAAGTGCACGAGAAATGCTCTTAGAACACTAGAAGTACTCTAAGTATGCTGAGCAGGCCAGTGTTCCAACGACATTTAGGAACACTGCCGCTATTTAAAATATTTTCTTCACAAGCAACACCAACAAAACATATGAAGGCTGACTGTGAGGAAGAGATGAAGAAACAAGCCTGACAAGAAAGAATATTGTATTCACATTCTTAGACTTAAGGGAGATTTTAAGAGAAGGAAGTAAAATAGAATAAAATCGACAGAGAAACCGTATGAGGTTCTTCGTGGCTAAAACAACGTTTTCCGCTTACAATGCCATACTTTGACCTACATACCAAGCTTGCTGTTTAGATTGAAGTTTTGATTTAGTGCTTCTTGTGACATAGAGAAACAATTTATGCGGCTTTTAGGACGCCCGAAATGGGTGTGACGCAAATTTTTGTGTGCTAAGTATCACACCAAACACCCAATCAATTTAAGAAGCGTGCGTGCTGAATCTAGTGTAGGTTAATAAGTAAAGTAAATACTGCGGAGTGTACTATCTACTTTTTGCTTAGTTTAGCATTCAGTGGTGCCTGCTCTCACATAGTGGGCGTTACTGGACCGTAAGGTTGGTCATTTTCCTGTCGATAGAGATACTTCAGTCTCGAAAATTCCTCTTTATAACCAAAGTGGCACTTTAGACTAAAACTCTGCCTCACAGGTATTGCATTCGCAGAATTCTTACGAAATGTCCCGTTTTATGACCACTGTTTGTTCCTACAAAAATTAAATAACTCTTCCATATGAAAATTCTATGTCCACACAAGCGCAAAAATAAAGCGGCACACCCGAAGCCATAGCGATCGCGGCTTAGAGCACTATTTGGCCAGTTGGAGCGGAAACAAACCCTCCATCGGCAGTCTAGGGAAGCGAAAGAGAACTGTTATGTCTATGCCACTTCCTGGGCTCAAGAAGAGAAAAAATGTATACCACGCGTCAAATGAAGACAACGTATTACTCTTTAGACAGTTTGGATACAGTAAAAAAAATGCTCATAATGAGAACCTCCTATGCTGAAATATAACAAAAAGCTGCAGAAAAAAAAGAAAGAGAGAGAGAGAGAGAACTGTTGTTTCCGCTGCACCGCTATCGTTCAAGGACTCGCACTGAGCACACTGCTATTTAAGAAAACTCTTGCGTCAATATTGGTGACAGAAGTGCAGTGTAAGGCCAGTGCGACATAATACCGTAGGTACATTAAAGACGGTGGTTCCCCTAGCTGTTTCCCTGAAAGAAAAGCTAGCCAGTGCAAGGAACTTTGAGCGTGCGAAGTAACACATTTTACTACCCCAACGAGACCTCAGCACTCATGCAGAGCAATGAACTTGTCCTTTATTGGCCTAATCTATAATACGTCAGAGCAGTGCGCTACGAAACAACCTAAACATGCGTGACCGAATCGTAAACGCCATTCGCAAAAACAGGAAAAAACAAGAAAGAAAATTGTAAAATCTTGTCAGTGTACTAGAACGCGATAAACGCAGATAATGTAAATCGCACTGGAGACAAATATAATCGAAAAAAATAACGGAACCTTCGTGCGTTGCTGCCACAGTATCAGTGACTAATCTGGGTGTGAAAAATACTTAGCAGTATAAAAAAACTCATAACACTGACAAACAAATCCTCGTCTTCTTTTATAAGGGCTGATCGGTATGATGGAAAACCATGTACGGAGATGGAAATGCTGTTCTATAGTGTCTTGATAAGTATGCGCATGTGTAGGCAGCAAAGCGCAGATACGCGGGAAATATTATGTCAAGGCATCCCGGCCTCGTGATATATACCTATGCGCATAAAATTTGTGTCCCGCGAGGCCTCGGTACAGTACGACATTACCCCCGAACAAGTAATAGCGAAAACCAATCTGAAGTTTGCTCGAAGAGGAATCAATCTTCGGCTGTCGTTTTCTAGGTTCTCTTAGCTTCTCGGGCTGCAGGGTGTCGCAATAGTATCATGAGATATAATTTTATGGTCAGTCGTGTTATTCACTTTTCAAGGCTGCCCCGAAGACATCAGGACTAAGTATGAACCTGGCACAGATTGCTAACAGCTCTGTGGAGGCTCCACAAAGTAAAGCATGCGTACTTGTTTAAAACATATAATTGAGTTTCTGTTAAGTTTGTAACCAGCCTGAGCAACGGCCATGAATGTTCTTTTTTTTCAATATTCACGATGCCACATGCCTCCATTCTAAAAGTCCCAATGATCTACCGAGCAAAGCCAGTTGGGAACTTTAGAGAAGATGGAGACAATGCGCCAAGGAAGGATGCATGAAGTCTCCTTTAGATGTTCCTGATACTTATCTCATTTCTTTCTTTATTTCAGGCTGCATGTCATTTGTAATAATTGTGACTCTCCTGCGTCGATTTCAATGCATCCCGGCTGTCATGTTTGCCGTGCCATCAGCAAGAGAATGGGATGTTCCCACTTTCCTAACAACGTGTCACTTTAAGGAACTTTTAATTCCTAAGTTGTCTGCAGTGGTATTTATGTGTTCCTTCGTATGTAGTGTATGTTAGATACAGAAATAGATGTTTATATTGTAGAAGGCTAGCAGGCTAGGTGGCGCGTTCAGTTAGTTTCCTTCTGTCTCTACCTAGCTGTATAAAAATCTGTCGGCGTTATTTCGCTTGGGCATGAATGTAGAGATAGCACAGGGCTTCTACAAGGTTGTATGAGGGATAAGCCAAATGGCGGCTCTTGACCTTTTGTTGAGGTCCAATCAATTCTGCAGAGCTTTCACGAAAAGGATCGCTGAGATTTTCTTAAAGAATGTGCTTAATTGTGTGAAAAATTGGAAATGTGTGGTATCAAAATCGTGCCTGATTATTGAGGACGCTGTAGACGGCTCTAGACGGCTCTAGACTGCTGTAGACTGCTTCAGCCTGACACTTTCTTTGTTCGGCCAAGGTTGATAACTTCAAGTCTCCATTTTACTGCGAACCCATTGTCTTGTGTTAATGCTTACCACTGGCATTTCGCATGTGTCTTGTTCAATGCATATTTCATTTCTTATCGCAAGGCATAATCGCCTTCAAAGCACTCGAAATAAGCAGGCTTGCTACCGTAATGTTCTAAATGGCGGGCTCATTGCGTGGTCGCTATTCAATGCAAGTTGGTAGTTCGTTCACCTTGATACTCTCTCGCCTTGAACGCCGCTTTGTGCTCATTGCTTTCCACATTACTTTTTGGCTCAGTGCGCTTTATTGGCCCCGAATATCACAAAAGAACAGCTGAAACAGTGCGCTGAACATAATTTCGAACGCCAGAACAAACTCTCGGCCTCAATTAAAGTTGTCTTTGGCGTAAGAAGTTATCCCCCTAAAGAACAATTTCGAATGAGTATTTCTTAAGGAGCCTAACAATCGTTTTAAAGGCAGCCACTACGACATTCATTAAGGAACCAACTCCTTTCTTTCAGACGTGTTTCTAAATTGCAAAGGCCAGAACTGAACAAGAACCTCTGTCCAGAATTATTTTGTTTCCCCATTTGAATACTTCGCGTTCTTCGCTTCTACATCGCCATTGTTACTGCGTCTTTTTAACGGCACGCTGAGGTTTTCGCTCGGAATTCCAGAAATACCAATCGGCGATGGTCGACGCCATCCGTAGTAGATACGAAAATATCTGCACTAATATCGGGATGAGCTGCAATGCTGCAACACCACGGGCCTACGTCCTCTTGTGAACAATGTATCGTTCCTTTCTGTTTTCCATGAGCACGCACCCCCTCTCTTCCCCGCCCTTTTTTTTTCTAATTTCTTCTTTCCTTTTACTTTCAGCCCCACCAAAGAATGCGAAAGGAGGAAATCTTTGATGATAAAACACCTTGGTCAATGTGTACGTGAGCAAATTAATGCATACTTCGGCACGTGTACATTTCTTTTTATTTGCGTAGTGTTGCTGATAGCAGACGGAATGAATACCCGATAAGAATGCCGCTGATATTTCGAGTCACAACAAAAGTCACAGGCCTGCGCGCCACATCCTGCACAATCACAGCGTAAGCTGGAAAAGCGGCTCCATAGGAGCTCTATTTTCAGCAGCCCGTACTAGAGAGTCTTCGCGGTGAAGTTTTTGCGTCACTTGAGTGAGAACAATCTGAACTGTCTGCGCGGCGTCGACGGAGAGCTACGGTTTTGATGCTCTCTGCACTGCGGCATGGTGAGCCTGGCGTTGCCTGGCTGTAGCCGCGGCCGTTCTACGATTCACTTCTGCAGCAGCGGTTCGTAGCTTGCGAGGAGGCGCCATAAAGTGCACCGAAGTGTAAACACAGGCACCGAGGCTACGCAGCGCGCATATATCAGATCCCTTGACCCGTGGCCTGATACGATGACGTTGTTGTTGTTGCTGTTCTTGTTCTTGATGATGATGAAGATGACGATGATGATTATTTATTTCCATTCTCTTTGATACGGGGCGGTTACGAATAGTCACCTAGCCTGCTTGAGTTAACTAGGTCCAGCTACATGGCGACATGCAACTGCAACTTGTCGGGACAGCTTGTATTATAAAACACAACTGCAATACAACGTTTGCATGTATCGACTCTACGCGTCGCGCATGTTACATCGCGTGACGAGTGGCACTTTTGGATGCTGATGATGCTGATGATGATAAAGGTTTATTGGCATCCCCTTTGAAACGGGGCGTTGAGAGTCACCCAGCCTGCTCAATCTAATCAGTTATGCTATACACGTTTTTCATTCTGGCATTTATTTAATCTCTTTAATCTTTTTTTTTCCTCCATCCATTATTTTCCATTAATGGCCATTAATCTTGGCCATTAATTTCTTGGCCGGTCTCCTAAAATGGGTAGGAGCCACCTACATGATAGGAAACCCAAACAACCTTGTACCGGCACCTATGCAACTGCTAGGTGGCGTGCGACCTTGTGTAATACTATGCAGAAACACCTGTATCGACGGTACGTAGCGCGCTTCTCACATCTGGTGGCAAGTGGCACAATGCAATGCTAATGATGATGATCATTATGATGATGCTGATGATGACGACGACGACGATGATGATCATAATGATGACGATGATGACGATGATGACAATGATGACGACGATGATTATGATGATGATGATGATTGGCATCACCTTTGAAACGGGGCGGTAACAAACAGGCAGATAGCCTGCTTAATTTAATCAGGTATGCCGTACATGTATTTCATGTATGCGTGGTGCTGACCTGCGACTTTTTGTCTTCCTGAAGACAATTCAATTATGTTTTGGTCAAACCTCCATATTGGGTAGAAGTATGGCGGTAGCTGCGACTGACATCCCACACCGGCTGCGGCGGCGGTCAGCATCGCCAACCGAAACGGCTATTGGAATGAGCCCCATAACAACCTACGCTGTAAACAAAAAAAAAACATATTCAGAAGTGCAATGAAGATTGCATGCGTATAATCGAGGGAAATCAATTTTTTGTGTATACGCTGATATAAAGTGAAGCAACCAAAGAAACGCAGCTTTATATAACGGGGAGGAAGCGAAGTGGACGAAAAATAAAAGTAGACGCCTTGAAGAGATATGCCAAAAACTATCTGAAATACCCAAAAAAATAGATGATGAATAAATAAGGGACGCGAAGAAACGAAATTAAATTTTGTTTCCGAAGTATATAGTTGCAGGCAGCAAATTTTGTTGCTCGAACATATCCCTGAAAGCATTGCCGAAACAATAGAGATAGGAACCACGTGTCGTTACCTTTTCTTGTCACAATACAATATACAAACTGACAACAGTTGCTACTCTCATCTACAGCAATATTATTCGTGGGCACTTACGAGTCTCGAACGTGCCTGGAGTCGTTATATTCTAAAATTATGCGTTAAATGTTTTACGTGTCGTGATACATGAAACTTTAGACGACACATAATATTTCTGGAAGAACATCATACCGCAATAAATACAAGGTGCATATGCATGTGAAAGGGGAGGATTTCTTTTAATAAGCTAAAGTGCAGATAAAATTGAACGTAGTACAAGCCTAAATTCGAGCGTCCTATCACGATGACGAGGAAATAGAATAGTTAGTTGATGATGTTGAATTAACAATGGGAAAACTAAAAACTTAGTACTCTGTAGCCATAGGTGACTTTAGTGCAAAAATCAAAAAGCAGTCCCAGGGATAGGGAATTGGCAACTATCTTGATTTTTGTTGTAGTTCTCACTTATTGCAAGTATAGCGATGGAGAAATATAACTCTTTAACCTGTGCAAACAAATTAACGTCAACGTATTTTGTACGCGCTATAATATGATGAAGTTATGTGAAGTCCTAAATTATGCGATTATCTTCTACTTCAAAGATATGTATACCATATTTTTACAGCGAAGCTGCATATAGCTACCGTCCGGCGGTGGTCGATGGTCGTCCGGCGACGCGTCGCGTCGACACGACACCATTTTTGTCTCCAGTTTCTCGCGAATGCTCTGTAGCTCTCCATCTAATTTAGGCATCTTAGAAAAACAATCTAACTGACATTGACCGCTAAGGCGACTCTATCATTACGCCGAGTTTCATTTGCTTATCATAATTAGTTCAGAGTATAGTTGTAAACGCTACACAATTCCCTTTGCTGTCAATACATGTGCTTCTACGGGAGGAAAAATGGACAGCCCCGTGTTTGTAATAATAATAATAATAATAATAATAATAATAATAATAATAATAATAATAATAATAATAATAATAATAATAATAATAATAATAATAATAATAATAATAATAATAATAATACCTATACATACATAGATGTGACGAGAAAGGTAAAGCACCACAGCTTAGCTGCTCGTCCTTCTTCGCAGAGTGGAAGGCAGACAATTTTTTTATTCTCACCTTGGTTTCGCTCTCATACCTTGCCAGGTTATCAAGAAATCAATAAATCAATCAATATTTATTATTATATAAAAATAATATACAGATAGTGGTATACAGAAGGAGGTACCATAGTTAAAGCTGAATTAGGACCTCCTGTTTATGGTTAACATAAAAGTTTATTTGGCTAGCAACAGCACCTCAATTTGTACAACTGCAGTAATGATATATAATGAGATACAAATCTAAGTAAATGAAGTAATTAATAGACAATATAACAGCCGTAAGCAATATATCGAAACTAGATAAAACTAAAGTAAAAGAGGAAGAAAGAGAAAAAAATTAAAGAAAAGAAATTGATTACATGTTGGAGTACATAAGATAGTACATAGTACGTAGGATAGTACATAAGATAAGATGGTAGTATAAATAGTGCACTTTATTTATTTTTGGTAGCTGTGCTCGGTTCAGATTTCCTTGCTTTCGTGTTTCTTGGCCCCAAAACTGCTGCGTATGTTACAAACAGGTATCTGTCATTGACAGAAAGTGCCCCAGACAATATTCACTTTCTGACCGTTGTAACATATTCGAAGTACGCATATTCCCGTTTTTTGTACACGCAGTCATAAGTCAATAAAATGAACTTGAAATACTGCCAGTCGAAAATACAGAATCCAGTAGAGCAAGAGCGACACCCGTTTGGTAGATAGGATATGTCAACAGGAGACCAAGAAATTGTACCGAATATATCAAGGCACAGAGAGAAATATATTCATAAGATTACAACAACAAAAAAAGACTCTTAAAAGGCAGCGACCCTTTACGTAGATAGTGGACAAAAAAAAGAATTCAGCGGTCAGAAAGGCGAAGGAAGCAAATGAATTTGCTTTGAACTTTCGCGCTCGGCGTCGATAACTAGCGCCACCCATAAACTGTCTTACAATAGAGAGACAGCAAAATATTTTTTAGAACACAACAAAAAAATCTATGCGATTCCCACCCGCATCGGCAATTGGTTTCCATGACGCTTTCGTTGTCGCTTTCGAGCACCGCGATGCCGTTTAGCGATAATTTGCGACTGTAGATCACACTTCGATAGAGCCAAAAGGGCAGCGATGGACAAAATGTTGGGTGAAAATTTGGATAAAATCTACGCAAAATCGTACAGAGGCGTCTTTATTCCCGACAAACACAGCAGGGTACGACCAGGAACTGGACGACGGCCGAATGATGTCTCTTTTGAGCATGTCATCAACGTTGTCCGCAGTGACCTTCCGTTCTGCGGAAGCCAAGCTGTATGGGCGGCGGCGCACAATCGAACTGCCTTCGGCATCGATGCGATGCACTTCGACGGAAGTGCGCCCCAGGCGCTTGGAGTGAACGTCAAATAAAGCGCTGTGTTTTTGCAGTAGAGCCAAAAGGTCTCGTTTCTGCGCAGCCGTCAGATCGGCATTTATCGCGGCCGTTAAAGCAGTGGTCGCAGCATGATCATCAGTTGGTCTAGACAAAGGTGTTGATTCGGTGTGAAGGGGTAGTAGCGAAAGAGATTAGGTGTTAGCAGAGCAAGTCACAGCGGTGCCCGGGGAAAGCACCACTGGCGAAGAAGTAGGGTAAATCATAGTTATGAACGCTTTACCTTCACGAAACGGCTCAAGGCTAGGAGAACAGCTATGCCAACCAGGTATGCAGCCACCGTTCGGGTCAAGGAACATATCACTATTAGCAAGGGTGTCGGAAGTCGGTGTTAGTATATGCTCATGGCCCGGGGGAATGGAAAAGTCGGTAGATGTGACGAAACGCAGGCTCTGAGCATCGACACTGCGGGAAGATTCAGTGTCCGTCATATGAATGACTCGCTGACGGCAACATATTAAAGCTGACGCAGAAAACAAAGTCCCATGCCAAAATCATTGCGTAGGTACACGAAGACAACACAACGAGCTGAATGTGGTGAAGGATGCCATCAATGAAAACCCGCGCAGTGCAGACACAGGAGGGCTGCATAATTATAAGTGCATTAGCACAACTTAGAGGAGCGCCACGATATGGTGACTTCACCTTTCGCAAACGAGAACATAGGTCAGTACTTATAACGTGAAGCGATGCACCCGTGTAAACGAAGGTTTAGTCCGTACGCTTTCAACGCACACCATTACCACACCAAGTACATTTGACAGGCGCTTTGGAGGAGTTTCATGTTTTCCGAAGGGTGCACCTCTCCCTCCTGAAGCTGCACTATTTAGTTTTCCGGGCGGTGATCGGAAGTCGAAGTAGCCGGTAGAAGAAGGGAACAGGAGCGCCGCATCGCTGATGGAGAGCGGCAACGAGAGAAACGCAATCGGCAACAGTGAATTCCTGCAGAAATGGGGGAGCGTCGTGGATAATTGTAGTACGAGCGCTGACAATGTGATGCAGGCCCAGAAAATTCATTGCTTTCAAATCCCTCATAGCCATGCCTTTCAGCTTGTTGACCACGTCGTCGGCAAAACCTTCAAATGTGGCCGCGGATGACGTAATGGTAGCAAACAGGTCGAGGTTGCCTCCTGGCGTTGTGGGACCGAAGTAGTAGGGGTCTTGCTGTGATACCATTCAGGGAAGCGTACTTTTCAGGTGCCTGCTATTGTATATACAAGCAACCTGAGTGCAAGTTGGTGTACATATACGTTGTGTGCTTAGCCGCTGGCTCCCGCTAGTTGGATCTGCAGGGACGTCCGCCGTGTTCGATGTCCTTGGCTAGTGGATGCCTCCTCTTTTTTCAGCCTACGTCTTTTCCTCCCTTTTCTCTCGCCAGCACCGTTTATTGAGCACACTTTTCGCATTTGTGGCCCTATGGTAGTACCACGCATCATTGAAGCACCACGAAACCATCCCTGATTGCACCATTCCACTCAGGCACACACGTGTCCCAATCACGGTGGCACCCGTTGCCGTACTTCGTCGTCTTCGTGTTGGCGTGCCTGATTGGAACACGTACGTACGTGCACACGTAGCCCAATCGAGATTGTACCTTTCACGTTTCATTCGTGTCCTCATACGTCGCCATTCTCTTCGTTTCATGTGTCTGCACGTGGTTGTTTTTTCAGTTCCTTTTGATTGCCCACAGAGGCGCATTTGCACCGAGTCCAAATTTCATGCATCCGACCGCCACCAAATCCAACTTAACCGAATCGCCGACATCGCTGACCCATGGGGCAGATTCCACAAGTGATGATGCCGCATCGGCTCAGTCCTCGTGTATCTGTGCTCACCATCACTCATATAGAAGGCAGTTACCGCAGTATCAATTTAAAGGGACATTAACGAGAAAAATTAATCCAGCTCTGTTTGTATATTACCTTTCCACAATACCAAAAAGCCACACTTACTGGCAGAAGACGCTTAGTAAGCTAGAAAATACGGAATAACAAAAGGCAGGTAGCGACACCATTTTGAAATTCCCTTAATAGTAACCCATTACGTTATGAATTTTGCCGCTGTCTGCTTGGGCCTGGTAAAAACTTTATCAATAAATATTAACTAGATTGTTCTCTAAAAGAACCAAAGACGGAACTCGGGAGTCTTCAGTGGCTTTTACTCAACGACAGCGGTTGAAATACGCAAAAAATACTTTGCAATCCGTGACATCACACTGAAATGCCAGGCTTGAAACATGGGCGAAAAATTCGAAAATGAAATTTCGAAAATTTTTTCGGCTTTACTAATCAACCTATAACCGCGAAATCAACGAAAGTGTAGTTCTTCAAGAAAACTCGCTCAACGTGGAATGATTGAGTGCTTCTCCTTATTTTTTCGTTAAACCTGCAGTTTCCGACGATGTCCAACAGCTGCAGTGGCTTGGTCGTGCTGGCAAGAATTATTGCTGGGACGCAGTTCCCTGGCATGATGGTATTTTACGTAATGTTTGTTACATGCGCTTTCATGTTGTCCATAACAAGAATACATTTTTTGGCATGAAGATATCTAGAGGGCCGCCGTGAAAAGCATACGTCGAGTCACACACCCGTCATCTCGTTGTTCATCCACCCAGTTAAACTGCACTGCAACAGTAATCTCGGCATGTAAACATCCTCGCACCTAGCTTTTCTTTATAAATTTTTACATTGAAGGGAACTTCGATCCATCGGCAAAGTACGCCCAATTAACAATGAAATGTACCTACTGATGTCCGATTATGCCTACAGCGACTGTCTTCACGTCTTTCTCGGGGATGCTCCTTCTTGGCGGCAGGTCGAGCACCAGTGGCGCCTCGTCCGTGCTGACGATGTCAAATGCGCCCAGCATCTTGCTTCTGAATTTGACTATTCACAAACACTTGGAAGGTTTCAAGCTTTTGTCGGAAATGTTCTAGAAGATTCTGGCACACCGGTGGTGCGTTCTGTGATTGTAACTTCGTTTCCACGCATAAGTCCGAAACGCCATTATGCTCCGCCAACAAAGCAGACGCGTGCTCTTCTTCTCCTTGGGCAAAAGTTGAGCTTTAGTGCGCAGCTGTGCCGTTGAGAGGTCCCTCCCGTCGGCTGGCTACTCTACGACTTAGTAGCGTATAGACGACCCCTCGAGCTCCTGCCAGCACGCACTATTTTATCGGTTGGCTATCTTCGTCGCTTTCATGGTCAGCAGAGGCTGCCTTGGACTTTTCAGCAGTCCGTGGCCTGCTTCTCGCTTACGTCGAACTGCCTCTCGTGCGGCCTAGTTCTTGTGTTCTATAAGATCTATCAAGCGTGATGAGGCCCCGCGTGAGAGTGAGGGCGAAGTCTGGCGTCACTTGGAGCACTCTCGTGGTCAGCGCGCGGAGTGAGATAGCCGCGCCCCGGTGTGGCCCCACAATCGCTCGGGCCACCTAACCAGTGGTCCGTTTACTTTTTTGGCCGACAGTACATATTATGTATTATGTATATATTTTTATGTAAACTGTACAATTCAAGTCACGTTTCTTTGTTTTCTCTTGCGTGAATTAGAATTAAAAAAGAAAGCAGTGACTCTAAGATTGTTGCAGACAAGAATTTATCCAAGTCCAAACTTTATTAATAAGCTATATCCTGAAAGAAAGGTACAAATCAATTGCCAGAAGTGTAATGGCATCATTACTCTGGATCACATGCTTTGGCAGTGTCCTGTGACTTTCACAGGCTGTGACAAAGAGAGAGACTGGTGGCAGCGAGTCCTACACAGTGGAGTTCTTTCCGATCAAGTACAGGCCGTCCAGAAGGCCTACGATACGGTGGTAAGGTTAAACCTTACTGTGCCGACGTGGGAGCCGCCTGCGTCAACCTAAAGGTTGATCTTCAGGACATTAAATAAAGTTCATCATATCATACCATACTGCCCTTCCACTCTGTGAAGAAGGATGACCAGCGAAGCTGCATATGTGGGCTCCTTAATGGTGAACTGCACCTCCGCTGGGTGTTGGCCCGGCATTGTAGTATCTTCGGGATTTTTTTTTATAGACGCGGACACGACATTGGGGAAAGTAGCCCTTAACAGCTTCGCTGTAATAGGAGAGTTCAAATTGATTTTAGTTTCTATGGAGTGGAATGGGGTGTAGGCGTGGAACGGCCTTTCCTGGCTAGCCTAGGTCTCTCATTACGCATTACAAAATGGTCCTAAGAGAGCACCCATCGATTATTCCACAGAGAATTCCCTGTATTTATTACGGAACGAGAAACGTATTCTCTTTGTTTTGCGATATTAGCCAAGTATGCTACTTTGCTGCGCTGCATCTCCACCGAGTTAACATTTCCTAATAATATTTATAGCTCCTAACTTCCCCTAGATGTGCATGTTCACAGAATCAGATGAATGGTAACGATGAACATACGAGAATACGGCTTCAATTGCTACGAAAGGCGAACGAAACTCCTCGTATTCTATCATTGTTCTCGGTGGAATGGAACTTGTATCTGACGCGGTATATACTTATGTCTGCTGGGCACAACTGCTAAACGTTACCTCCACGACTTCGGGCGCACCACTGAAGCAATCGATATCAAGTTTTCATTCTTCCTCTTTCTTTAATCCAATGCTTTGGCGGTCGATTTCTACAAATGATAGTCGCAGGCACGGCTCAACGCTATTTTCGCGTGCAGCGCAGACAGAATTCACAATGCAGGTCATGTTTAACTGCAAAATTTACGACGTGCAATGTTCCCTGACCTGTGTTAGATTAACGTGCCGGCAAATAAAAGTAAAATAACCCCTCTGCTTCCGCACATAAGCAATAAAGACAGAGTCTAACGTAAAATTTTCCCTATCATTACTGGGTTAGAACAGCGTCGTGTAGCCCCATAGTAGAAATAAACTTCATTGATCAAAAAAGCAGGCGACGTGCTCGCCCTAGGCGGGTGGCGTCCTCAGTCTCGGTCACCGTACTGCAGTTTTTTGGCCTTCAGAAATCAGGGTAAGCTTTCGCGCCTTTATGCGTACTTGAGGGCAGCGAATCAATGTGAATGCGGTCTTTTGGCTCGTGGACAAAAGGTGGAAAGAATCAGCGCCGAGTTTGACAAGGACAAGCGCTTACTGTTAGACTGAACGAACCACGGCTGCTGATACAAAGTTGCTCATCAAGCGGCAATCAAATTGATGTTCATCAAATGCGTCATCAATAGGCAGTTGCTTTTGGCTGTACCGACATCTTCACTATAACATTAGCCATACTGCGCCGGAAATAGCCGGTTCGCAATGATGGAATCAGAAGTACAGCGGCGGGCAAGAAGTCAAATCTTAGACGTGCGTTACAGTGACAACTAAATAACTACAGTGACAGTGACGGTGAGTTACAGTGACAACTAAAAAGGAAGCAGAACTTTGGTTTTTGCGAGTTGGTTCATGGCCGAACGGAAAAAAACACAGGGACAAAGACACATAGGACACATGACCGGCGCCCGTATAGTGCACTGTGCGCCATTGTCCCTGCGTTTTTGAGCGTGGGTTTCCCAACCGTTAAGAAAGAAGAACCGAAAAGATATAACGAACACCTAACAAGAGGCAACATCATTTAGAACGTGCTTATCAGCCGTCTCCCAGTGTAGAGCTAGGTACTTTGCTCCTAAAGGTATACCGCGCCTACGATATGAAAGACAAAGGCCCGTACAACCTGGCGCACCCATTCCGTGTTGGCAAGCGCGTGGCACTTCATCGGTTCCCGCACTCTCCTGCCCCTCTGGCTACCTTTTTTTTCATCATCCTTCAACTTCTCTCAATCTCTCTCGCACAGTCGTGTCAGCCGTAATCTCCCGTAGTCACTGCCTCGCCCTCTGTGCGCTCGTCAGCCAACAAAATGCTAACGAGGAAGCAGCGAGCTCGCATTTCAAAGGAGCACCGCCTGCGCGCTTAGTCTCCGAGCTCAACGCAAGCCAAATTATTCCACGCTTCAGAGAAGGGTCGAGGCAGAGTGATGTCGGGAGTTTAAGCATGTGCAGTAGAGGCGACGGTGGACTAATTGTGTTTGGCTGATTTTAATGAGGTGGTCGCGGCTTGCGGAGCGAGTAAGCTGGATTACGAAGCTACGCGACCAAGCCGCATCGGCTATGCCTACATGTGAGCCTCTCAGGAAAGTATGCGGAAGTGCCAGTGGGCGATTAGGTTAGCGTGACATCGCGACGTGAGTCATCGTACCACGCGGAGTTTTACGCGTGAAAGATGTTGGCCCACTATTCGCGGAACGTGGAGGCAGCAGCGAACACAGCCACGTTGATGACCGAGTGGAGCTCTTAAAAGTTTCGAAGCTTTTTATTGCTCCCACGCGTTTCTCGGTGACTCGCGCATTTACAGTTTTGGCGCAGCAGCGCTCAACAGTAAACTTAAACTGTAAATTTACAGCAGCGCATTTGTAGGTACACTCGGGGTACGTAGAGTCGTTCAAGTTAAACCGTGGAGTGCAGACAGAGATGTATAATTGTTTACAAATGGACATTCTTGAGTGGACATCATTGTGCCCTGCTCCGGGTTCTTTATGACGCAGCAAACACGGAGTAGTATTTCTTTCGCTCAAGATAGCGGTAATTACTGCTTTGTTAATTAGGTTCGAATGTCATCTACAAGGAGAAATTCCGAACTTTATTGCTTGTTTCTCCTCTTCGGAAATACACGACTCATTACAGATTTCACTGTCACTGAGCTAAGGCTTGAAAACGCTGGCCTCTTTGGCTTATAGAAAAAGTCGCACACAGAGTTCCGCTGTAAACATTCGTGGAACTAACCATGTACGCGGCGAACAATTACTGCACGACTGCCAAAACAAAGCCTGAGGCTCCTCTTCGACAATTGTCGTCCGAAAATAAGATAGCTTCTTCATGTCAGCTGACACGCGTCAGAATAGCTCCAGCACAGGTCTCTCAACTGTCAAAAATAGAGACGGCTAGCTCTTCGGCTATTTGCCAGAGTGATCACTGTGCCGCTCACAGTTATATGTAAAGTATACTGCATTCTTAACGGGAACGTCCAACTTGGCTCCAGCCATCCACTATAGTTGATACCGAGAAAGACTAAAGAATAATTCTGTGGATCTAGGTGCTCGCATATTTATATCTTGGGCAAACTATATTGAATTATGCTGGAAAAATTTCCTGTTTAGACTGCTTTGATTACGTCTCAGGGGCTTACTTTATTCGTCAACCATACCTCGCGCCCCTGGCTGCATGAAATTATTGCATGTTCCAGCCGCATTGCATTTTATCACTCCCTGTATCTACGTGTAAACTCCTTTATGCCGCCCGTGTGCTCAGATTCGGCAGAAAGCCCCTCCATTTTAAGATAATGTAAAATAATGTTAGTATTCCTCGTCAATGTGGTTGGTGCCGCCGAACGTTCCTGGATCTCGCGGCTGTGCCCGCACAGCCGTCGGGGTTCTAGGCGTTGGTGTCGACCACGCCATGTCGCGTCCTGTTTGGTCAGCCATGTTGTCCAGTCCGAGGTGATGACCACTGTGGAGCTCCGTTGTTTCTCGTCGGTAACCAGCACCTCTCATCGAGTTGTTACGTTACAGAAGTTACATATAACGATGTATTTACACTATTTACAAGTGGGGCAACGGTGCATAAATAAGGTGGCTGTCGAGACCGTTTCCACCTACACACGTTAAATCATCTTCCTCTGACTGGCGCCACTCTTGGTTGCACCGTAACAATATGCACACTCTTTGACTTTTCTCTCTGCTTCTTTTAGACTACGACACTCTCTTTCACCTTGTCGTTTTCGCGATGAAAATAAAGTCTTTTTACTTCCTGTCAGAAAAGTTTTGTGTGTGACGTTCTAGCGACATCAAAAGTGATTGTATGTAGAAATTCTTAAAAGATTAGAAAGGACAGAAAACAAAATAAAAATTTCTTATCCTGTGTTCCATCGACTGGTACCCACGTTGACTAATAAAAAAAGAAGACAAGTAGTAGAGATAGCGTAGAAGGCATCAAATCAAACATTTGTGCATTTCTTTCAAAGTGAATCAAACGCATTCTTCGGAGGGAACGCTGAATGTTAGCTGTCAGATTGAAGTGCAGTCCGTGTAATCTGTCCATGTAGGGTTCACTTCCATAATTCTTCAAAAATAAAAAAAATAATAAAAATTTCTTGAGGCCTGAAAAGAGAAAGCATAAAGCGCTCTATTTCTCTGCGTAATGCTGAGAAAAAGAAGCGGCGACATGACTCCCCTCCGTCTTGTGTACAGTTCAGAAAGCAGTGGTTTAGCCCCCGGGCCGACTTAATTAGCGACGCCTTGAAGCAAGAGAAGATTACGAAATGTAAAGTGACAGGCGAGAGGACGCTTTACGCTTTAGAGGCAAGATGATAAAAAAAAATTATTTCACAACGTCTTCGTGCATTGGCGCGCGTATCACCTCCTTTTTTTTCCCTGTCTGTACGGTATGCACGGTTTCACTCAGCTCGCTTCCTTCACATGGTCGTCGACGACACGGTATTTAATATCCCTCGGCAGATTTCACGAAAGAGAAAAATTGACTCAAGATCCCACTGGCTTTACGCATCGTTGTTCATCAATTCTATGAGGCCTTTTACATTTTTACAAGCTTCCTTGAAGCTTTTTTTTTATTTTTAAAAGTGCGGGACCGTTAACCGCTTTGTTAAAACCCCGGTGCAGGGATTGGTTAGAGAGGCAGCATCGAATGGGGTTGTTGCGGTGTCAGTTTATATTCCCTGATCGTTTATTAATGTTGCCCGCTGCCATCCACAAGCATAAAAGGAGGAAGACGGCCAGAAATTTAGGACTGATGGTCGTTCCACACATGCAGTTTTCTGCGCGACTCATTTGCAGTCTTTCCTTCGCATTATTCATAACTTCCTGGTTTTTATAAGAAAAAATGAAGTCAGCGAAATGAACAAGCATGCACTTCTCAAACTACCGCAATAGTCACTAAATGGACGTCTTTCGGGCTTTTACCCGAAATAGCTGTTTCTTAATGCGTCCCAATCCCTAGGATGACAGACATAAGGATGGATAATGTCTCAGGTATCAGCGCTTCTTCTGGCAAGCGCTGTCTTTCTTTTTTTTTCGTTTTCAGGTTTTTTTTCTTTTTTTTTCATTATGGTTAGCGAGAAAGCAGAGGTGACTGGTCGCTCTATTTGTGCAATGAGCGAATCTGAATATGCGTGGGAAGAATTCAAAAAGAAGAAACTACCTGGAACAAATTACTCGGATTGTGCGGTCTTTTCCTTTTCATTTTTACTGCCATCTGTGCCGTGATGCGCTCTCGGTGCTTCATTGAAACAAAGCGTGAATTGATGCTATCCCGCCATGGATGAGACGAGTATGTGTCAAGTATTTTGCGCCTATACGTTTTGTGCTCAAGAGCCAAAGAAAATATTCGCTCCTTGTTACCCTGTTAGCTCACTTGATTTTTTATCTATGGTATCTTTTTCCAGTTTCTTTACATCAAACCATTTTCATTCAACTACAGCATGTAATGATGATCTCATTATCAGCTTCAATCAAAGAACAACCAACAAACGGAACCTGCATCGGAGTGCCATATTTTCATTTTGAAACGTAATTACCAATGATTACAACCTTGGTGTCAAACCAAAAAGGACAACGGTGCGGTTCGGGTTCAGGTTCAACGTGCTCCGATTTCGTTCCGGTTCAGCACCGGTTCGGAGAAATAAGATGCTATAACAGATTGGCGAACCGGTTCAGCTCATTAAACTATACCTTGTACTATAAACGCGACACGCTACGCACTTCTATTGACTTTTACCGCGATGCGCATGCGCAGGTTTTATCTAGAGGTAGAACGAAGGGTGGCTCCCTAGCCCATGGTCGACAATAGAAATTTATAGAGGCGTTATTCCGCATAGGGATGGCCGACACCCCAACCTGTGACCACGGAGGCCATGAAGAATCAATTAGCCATATTTTGTGCGCCTGCCAGCACTACAGTCCACAGAGGGCATGCCTTCGCCACGAACTTGACCAACTGGACGACCAACCGCTATCGGAAAAAAGAAGTCTATAACATCGAAGCGACCTACCGTCACAGAAGAAGGCCGTGCAAGCGCTATTGCTCTTTTTGCGATCTACCGGTCTGTGTGAACGACTTTAACTGGAACGCCTTTTGTGTGTGTGTCTCCATGTGTGCATGTTTTTTTTTGCGTTTTCTTGCGTTTTCCTCTCTGTCATCTTTCTAACCCTTATCCCCCAACCCCAGTGTAGGGTAGCAAACCTGAGACTCATATCTGGTTAACCTCCCTGCATTTCCTCTTCATTCTCTCGCTCTCTATGGAGGCGTTCGTATGGTGAAAATTTCTAATCGAATCGGATACTAATACTTGAGGAAAACAACCGTCAAATAGCTAACACTCACAATTTGTAAGCAAAAAAGGGAAAAGGTAAATGAAACATTTTGTAGAGTCGTTTTCAAACAAAAGGCTTCTTTACATTATTTGATAGAGGTAAGCCAGAAGTGATACAAGACGATCACATCTGGTGCGGGTTGACAATAAACGTAACGAAAAAGAGCAATGGCACATCCCAGATGCATTTAGGAGGTGCAGTGGTCGTTGAAAGAGCTAGGGGCAATACAACAGCACTCCCCCCTCCCCCCCCACATCGTTTTGAAGGAATTCAAACATGATGAAATTAATAAAAAGATAAAACGGTTTAGCCTAAATTCGGATAGCAAATTCATAAGCTCAGACGAGCCATGTTTACTCGACGACTGGTTAATATGGTGCATAAGTGACCTCCTCTGGGTGTTTGCTCAGAAACTTGATCGTCTACACAACTGCCGCGCTACTAAACCAGAAGCAATCTGACGAATCCATTTTCATAAGCCTTTTTTTCCCTGGACTGCAAGAACTATTGCAGTCACTTACAGTATTCGAATGAAACTATGAGAATTGACTTTCGGGAAGCAGCGTAGATCCGGGCGTTAGTATGCCGATCACACCAACAGCGGCTCCGCGGTTCCTTTCTGGTTCCTTTCTCTTCTTTAAATAGTTTTTGTACGTTTTTCTGTGTCGCAGAGGGCACCCTTGTTCACATTATATTACATAAATTATCATTCCAAACTGCTAGTTTGCAGCAATGAAAGAAGGTAGCAATTGACATCCCGCTCTGTTTTGTGCTTTTTTTAAGCTAATGCCGTTGAGCGCATTGCTGTTTCTGAACGATGAACAGAGACAGTTAGTGCTAAATAACGCGAAATTCTCTCTTACGCAACTGCACGTGGCTCAAAACCATGCACTTACTAAACGCAAATAAAAAATCCTAATAATGCACATTGTCCCACGCGAAAGACTTGAAAAGTCGAAAGGCGTCGTAATCTGCTTGGAGGCGCCAAGGGTACGCAAGAAAAAAAAAGCATATATCCCGTACCGCTAAGAGGAAGCTTTACCTCTGGCCCAACTCTGACGCGGCCCATTCAAATACATGTAAAATGCAAAACCATTTTTCTGAGATAACCCCTGGACCGACTTTGATGAAATTGCTTGCATTTGAGAGAGAAAGTTAAATTATAAGGACTGTTGGAAGCGGAATCTTGTTTAGGGCCTGAATTTTTTTTAATGATTTTCAAGAACACGAAGGTCTGAAAAAAAAAATAGAAGCATAACGTTTACAAATTTATAGCTCTGCATCAAAAACACATATGGTGGTTCTGTAAGCGGCATGCACTAGATCATTCAAAGCGGACAAATTTGATATGCCATTTTACATCTTACGTGAATTTGGTGCCGTTGTGTACAAGGCTTCTGCAAAAGCTGTATTTACACATTACTATTTCTATTTTAGATTCATGTGTTAGATATAAATTTCTGGCAGCTTTAGATGTACCATGAGACGCTATTCACAGAATTGCGATGTCATTTTTCATTGTTGAGCTACAGAGTTGTAAACTTGATAGCATTGTTTTCTCAAAATTAGCAATTTTTTGCCAATTTTCAGTAAAAAATTGACGACCTAAATAAGAAATTCGAAACAAGTAGTCCCTAAATTTCATGTTTTTCTTTTATATACAGCAAACCTCGTTAAATGTGGTGCAGTGGTGGCCCAGAAAAACGAATTCTCTTTTTACATGTATTTAGATAGAAGCAGCCGAGCTAGAACCTCCTCTAAAGCACCGGTATTTCCGCGCACGCAGACGGTCAATGCATTCATGTTAACTACCGCAGTATTACTCAAGTGATACTGCGCAACAAGAAACGATACGGACGAAAGAGAAGAAGACACACCAAGCGCAAACTTTCAGCTAGGTTTATTGTACCACTGAATCGGTTTTATACATGTGAAGCAGTGTAGACTGCGCATGCGCTTACATGAAAATGAACTGCGCATTCGTGGAACATAGTTACGAGTGATGTGATGCCGCCTCCAAGAAACTTAGTTCTTTTTCTGTGAGAGTCAGTGAAGGAAAGCTAACACACTTATCCCCCAATTTCGCAGTCATCTGCGCTTCAGTTATTTCACGGATGTGCTGCGTAATGCCACGGGGAACAAACGTGCATACGTCCTCGATAGGTTCGCATCCATGATCGCGACAATGGATCGCCAAGAAACGAACAGTGCCATTTTTTACGTTGTCGCTGTGTTCGCGGTTGTTGCTGTGTTCACTGGCTCTCACAGAAAAAGAGCGAAGTTTCTTGGAGGCGGCATCACATGATGTGTAACTATGTGACACGAATGCGCAGTTCATTTTCATGAAGCGCATGCGCAGTCTACATTGCTTTACATGTATAAAACCGATTCAGTGGTACAATAAACTCAGTTGAAAGTTTGCGCTTGGTGTGTATTCTTCTCCCGCGTCCGTGTCGTTTTTCATTGCGCAATGGGACTTGAGTAATGGATTACCAACTTGCCCGGAATGCTGCTCTCATTACCGCAGAATTATTGTAACATGAAGCCGTACTAATGAACTGCTTGGTTTTTCTATTTTCCCTTCTCGAGAACACCGTCGTTCTTGCGCTCCCTCTGTCCTGGCGTGTGCCTTGTACCGTTTATCTAGTAATATTAGGAAGCAGACCTATAACCGCCGCATTGGGTGTACCAACAACGCAAGGGAGTTTATACGGCTGTCGCAGTGAAAGCTGATGGCGTGATCCAGCAACGAAGGTTGCATGGGAATCCCGAAGCGACCGTATGACCAGGGTGTCCGTGATGAAGCATCACTGTGAAGAACGGACAGCACATAGACCCTGATAGTACTTCGACGAGTGGTGTGAGATTTCGCTTATACAGTTTCCTAATTTTGATGCATCAGTTGCTAAGATTACAATAGATGTGCGCAAGATTTGTTTTTAAGCGGCAAAGATTTGCTTTTAAACGTCTTTACCTCTTTTCCCTATGTTCCGCCATGTACCGATGACCCGTCTCGCACGAACACAAAACTCGCAGTGGTTACTTCAGCGTTTGCTCTTCGCTAGATGGCGCAGCGTGTCGAAGGAACGCTTTTGACTAGCTGCGAGAAGGCGGTAAGAAGGCGGTAAGCTTCACTGGCTCAGTGTTAATCATTGAGCCAAAACATCAAAGGAGACACGCTGAAAGCATCAGACCCATCACTGTTTTCGTAAACGGAAATGAGGTTCCCAAGGTGGAGGAAATAAGAATTCTGGGCATGTATATCCAGAGAAATGGATGCAACCTCACGACAATCAAAAAGCTAGAAGGATACGCGGCGCAGGTCACGGGGATATTTAGGAGAATTTCACTCAAAGGCAGGGGCCTCAAAGAGAACAGCCTCCTCAGACTCATGCAAGCCTTCATTACCATCGTATAGCGTATGCCACACCGTATCTTGTGTTTAGACGAGAAGAAAAGGATAAAATAGATGCGAACATTAGGAAGAGCGTTAAGAGAGCCCTAGGGCTCTCAGACTCGGCCTCGACAGATCTCCTCCTCAAGATGGGGTTACACAACACGCTAGTTAACTCACTGAGGCAGTACGAGTGTCTCAGTTGGAAAGATTAGGCCAGTCTTAAACAGGGAGAAAAATCATGGAATGGGTAGGAATTCAATGTGACAGGGGTGCCCCGACTGACAAGAAAGACATTCCGTTGGACGTGCGTAAGCGCTTCCGAATCGCCCCCCTACCAAAAAATATGCATCCTATCTACAACAAAGAGAGGATAGCTCACAGGGCTAAGGCTCTAGTGAATAAACTTAAAGACACACCGGCGTATAACGTAGCGTACGTGGACGCCGCTTGCGGCAGAGACGGGGCTGCGGTATCGACGGTGGTTGATGGCGACGGGTGCGTTAGGATAGCGTGCTCCACGTGCACGAGGGATGACTGTACAGCGGAGGAGGTTGCAGTAGCGCTCGCTTGTGCGGGTACAAAAGCGGGAGTAATATTATCCGATAACAAATTAGCTATCCGAAATTTTAACAAAGGGAGAATCTCGGAAGAAGCCCTCCATATTCTACTCAAAAACCCTCCCAAGAAGGACATAACTTTTATTTGGGTACCGGCCCATGAAGAAGTCCCAGGCAACGAAGCCGCTCACGAGCTCGCCCGAGCACTCTGCCACCGGGCAACTCTAGAGCAGCCAGTTCCAGGGATAAAAGATAGCATGATCACGTACAGGGAAATTGTCGATCACTACAAAGCCGAAAGAAGAATCTTTCCGCCTCCGCATCGGTCTCTCTCTCTGGAGGACGCTCGCATTTGGCGACGCCTCCAGGGAAACAATTATACATCACCACATTGGATCTACTTAACACAGACGAGGGACTATAACGACGCCCTCTGCAAAATTTGTAAGCAAAAAGGTACGCTAGACCATATGATATGGGAGTGTGCTGGCTCCCCAGGGGCCAAGGAAAACATTGACAGTAGGCCGTGAAGACTCACCGTCCTCAACGCGCGGGGACTGCATCATCCTCCTCCCCCCCCCCCCCTACTTACGTGTAGGTTAAGAGGCGATCACCCCAGCTCGGTGGAACAATAAAGTTTTCAATCAATCAATCACTGGCTCAGTGCCGAGCATGCAGCAGCAGCCATTTACAAAATGGCACCGAAACGTTCCTTTAGCGTCACGGAGACGCAGCGCAGGAATGAAGCAGGCACGTACGTCTTCGTTACGCGGCGGAAAGTGCTGCAGGACATGAAACTAGGCTGCTTCAAGAAAGCGAAGCTGATCGACGCCTTCCGGTACGGAGCAATGTAACTGCACACGAGAAAATGGTCGCGTGGCGGTCATGACAGGCGTGTGTGCGTATGTGTGCGTGTGCGTGCGTGCTTGCGTGTGTGCGCACTTGCGTGTGTGCGTATGTGTGTTCGGCGGTGACGATACGGGTGTGTTGCTGCAGTGCTCGAGTGCTAATAGCAAGGACGTCGTTAGTCATTGTCAATAAGGTTTTTAAGTAGTATTTTTCACGGACATGGGCTTTGTCCTATCTTTCTGTTCTTTTAACTTTTAATTGAGCACCCAGAATAACATTATACAAGGTACAAGGTAGCAACAGCGGCGCGTTTTTAAAACCAATGTTTATTGTGTTCACTATTCACTGAGTTTCTAATGACCAACTCTACACAGGCTCAAGTCGGCGGACCATTTATAAGAGCGTACAATTTCTCTTCTGCGCTTCTCTAGAAATCCATGAAAAATAATATAGAGCTGTTCGAGGACAATGGTCTGCCGCATGCAACTAGAGGCACTGCAAGGCTTAAGGCCAGCAGTCAATGTATAATTTCAAAAACAAGGATATCAATGGAAGCACGTACTCTATGTTTAGCCCCTTTTTTGCTTGGGTCGCCGAGACATATGGCGAATAATTAAAAAGGTGTTGGCACTGCGGCACGACTTGCCCTCATTTTTACTTTAAACAGCCATCCGGAAGTAAAGCTTAAAGAAAGTATATACGGACGTTCAACCTTCACAGAAATCCAGTAACAAATTTTCGCGACAGCCATTAGTAAGAAAGGCGTGAGTAAGCCAGCAGCTCCTATACTTGAGACTCCTATTACTCAAACGGTTCAGAAATCGTCGCAGGAGCTGATTATCAGCGAGCAACAAGAAAAAAAAAACTGATACGATAATACCAACTGCGTGACCGAGTTACCCAAACTCGAGCCCCGCGTGGTTCAACAACGCACGGTGTAGATATACTAAAGCAAGCAGCAGTGGCTTTGCAACACCGTACAAAGTACCCGTTACTGTTATACATTAGGCACGCAGTAACTATAAAGCGGCGAAATAAAGAAAACATAAGAAAGAGCGGATTTCACGACTCCGGAGGCTCTGAACTCAATTATTGCGTCAGCGAGTATATCTGCGAGCGGAGACCAACATCGGGTTTACATGCTTGCTTGTTACTCAAATAATTGCGTTTACCCAATACGGTGGAATAACAGCACTGTTCCTGCACTGTTATTTTCATTTTTTTCTTTTTTTCCCCATTGCTGCCACTGTACGGGTGGCCCGGCCTAGTGAGGCAAATGTTTGCCTTCAGCCGCGTGCCCTAAGGTAATCTGTATGCTGTCTTAAATAAATCAATAAGGAAAGAAAGAAAGAAAGAAAGAAAGAAAGAAAGAAAGAAAGAAAGAAAGAAAGAGAGAAAGAAAGAAAGAAAGAAAGAAATCTTCATGATGTGCAGTGGGGACGCAACGCGGGCTTGCCGCTCACATGTGATTGGGCGAGGCGACGTGCGGTTGCAGAATAGCCCAATAACTTAAGGAGTATAATAGAACATTGAAGGACTCAAATGTTTCAAACGGGATTTAAATATATATTCATAGAGTGTGCATACCGAAAGGAAAAACGGGGTTTAGGTAAACCAGGTCAAAATTTTCTTTCTTAGGCCCACAACGTTGTCTTTGTGGGATATATCACTCGTGGTAACGATGGGTCGCATATAGTGATATAGTAGTAAAAAAGCATGCACAGGCTTTTCTACTCTCAGACACCTCAGATTTTAGCTGACCCGGTTTATCTAATTCAAACGTACAGCTTTGCAATTTTTTTTTCCGAGATTACAGAAATATAGGCGTCATGTGATACTTACCAAACAAAAGGCACCGAAGGCGCAGTGCGCGCCCTGCCTTGTGTTGGTATCTTTTGATGCTTATTTGCTGCACACACGCAAACCAGCTTGTCCAAGCACCGATCCTGGTATCTTACCAGCTTGTTGCGGATAAATTCCTATGATATGAATGCGGGGAGAAGCGAGATAAAGAAAGGCGCGCATGCGCTCACTGACCAGGGTGTCCGTGATGAAGCATTACTGTGAAGAACGGTGATGGTTAAACTGCCGCTTTGTAAATGCCGGTGTTGTCGCGCTTCGGTGTTCTGCGTAGTTCTTTTCTTGCATGGGCTATGCGAATTTCGAACTATGTGCCTGCACCGCAGGCTCTCTGCTAGGGTAAAGAATAAAAGCAAACATTTACAAAAGAGGTTGTCGTACGGTGCAACAACGTTCACGCGATAAGCCGTATTACACGTCATGCCCATGCGGCGTGCGTAACACCTACACGGCAAAGGTGTGCGCCCAAGCCATCAAGAAACCAGGTGAGCCATGCGAAGTGCCTCGTCCGTTCTTCGCTCTTCCTCCGCCGATGCTTTCGCTCTGCCATGCAAGCGCCGAGGAAGGCTTCGCTGGTTGGCGGCAGTGAAAAGGGACGAGGACAAAAGATGGCGAAAGAAGTTATCAACGTTGAACACGCCAATTGCTGGAATTTTGGTGCCGTTTTCTCCCGCGTTTTCCTCGCCCTTGCTCGCGACTTGCAGTCGCGCTTCACATCCAGCGCCGGTAGCGGCAACGAGGCTTGTGCGATTCAGCTGCTTTCATGTATTTTCTTTTTCGTTACACTGTTACGTTAGCGAGTCCCTTTTTTGTTTCACTTCTTTGCCTGGGACTGCTCTAGCAAGCGGTGTTCTGTCGGTTGCCTTGCCGTGCAGTTTCCCATGCTGGCAAGCGTTGAATGCTCCTTGCCCGGTGTTGGTGCGCGCTTGCACGCTATCGCCTTTCGGCAGGAGAGTTCAAGCGTTGAGGTCGCGCTCTTTCTGCCTCGTAAGCGCATTTCCCAACTCATGGATGCGCTCGACGCGGGCGGAACCATCGCGCTTCATGCGCAGCCGTGGCCAAAGCATCGCGCTTGATGTTTGCGTCGCGCCTGGTACGATATTTAACGTTTATGTCGTTTGTGTTGTGAGCAGCATTGCTCCGCTCGTCGTTTTCGACGGCATTGTTCCCGCTTTACCGTGCGCGTCATATCGCATTTAGATGTGCATGGAGATTGGTACGAATTACTTTCATTAGAAAATTCTTCTGTCCCTGTGTTCTTCACGATTTATTTTCCCTAGAGTGCAGCAGGAGATATCTAGAAGGCGTGTAGATAAAAAGCAGGAAGACTTAAAAGCGCAATTTCGCGAGTGTGAATAGTTCTGCCACGACCCGTTTCTCGTTACACGCGAGTTAGAAAAGCTGCTTCTTTTAAAACTTTTCTTTTTTTTTTTACCAAAACCAGTTCTCGAATTTGTCCTATGGTATCAACGTCCGCCATTTCAGGGGAACTGCCGGACACGCCATGTGATGATAAACGAGTCGAGAGCCATTTACCTCCTGTTAATCGATACATACAGTCGATCGTGATGACTTTACTTTTTGTATTTCTCTTCTCGTCGTCTTTTTCTCTGCGGTGCATAAAAGTCGGTCAAACAACTCTTTGTAGCGAAGCAAGAATGGCAGAAAGGCCGAGAAGTATTCGCCTTAATGATTGCCCCAGCAGAATAATTATAGTTCGGTCAGAGTTAGCGCTTCATAGTGGCATGGTTAGCTTTGAAGCCGTGCCGCTTCCAAGCTGAGAACAGCTGAAACGTTCTGTCGGAGGCAACAAGAACTTTCTTTGTCTGCACTACGAACACGCCAATAAATATATATTCGAGAAGAGGCTACGCGCTGTAGACGCTGTTCTCACGAAAGCCTTTGACTCTCCTTGTGCAGCCACAGGGTAATTCTTGTTATAAACAACAGCTAAAAGAAAATGATGCAGATCTTGTAAACTGTTTCGCCATATACTTGAGTTACGCTTATGCCATGTTATCATTTTCCCCGTCTAGTCGCCTTACGAGTGCGCCTCTCCGCAACGCCACTACTCCGCAGAGCTAGCGCTTGAAGCTTTCTTTTGAGCAATAAGGTAATGCGTTCTTAATGCAACCACAATCGTTAGATGCAACAAGAAATACCCTGCGCCTCATAACCTTTGGCTCACAGACGGTTAACAGAAACGCATAGAAAAGAATGAAAATATATAAAAAAATCAAGTGTTGGCCATTTAGCTTCAAACTGCAGAATTGATATTCCTGTTACAGCCTAAATAAGTTATTACGGAATGTTAGACGAAAGTTCTATGATGTTAAAATCAACGAACCTTAAGTAACACAAAACAACGAAGGAAGCTCATCGTTTCTTTTCTGCGGCAGATAAAAATTGAAGACGATGACCAAAATGAGAACAAGGTGAAAGCAGGAGCCAGCGTCTCGACGAGTGGAATTGTCTTCTTCAAGGCGACGTTAAAGACACAAGTTCACTTGTCGAAACGCTGGCTCTTGCTTTCACTTTGTTCCCGTTTTGTTCATCGCTGTGAAGCTCCCGCAAGGGTTGCAGAAGATAGTGCTAGCCTTTCCTCCTTCCCCACAAGAACCACTTCTCTAGTAGTATCAAGCGGAATCCAGCTGGCATCGCAAGTGAATTTAGCAATTACTTTTCAGTTGACAAGAATCCTCTCAACACTTCCCTTACAAAAATTTTTATAGAAAGTCCATAGACAGTCTATAGACATTTGTCTATGAAGTCTATAGACTGTCTATAGACATTTCTTTAGACTAGTCTATAGACAGTCTATAGATTTATGGCCATACACTTTTTATAGACTAGTCTATAAAAAGTCTGAGTCTATAGACTGTCTATACACAGTCTATAGACAGTCTATAGACTTATGGCCATACTTTTTATAGACTAGTCTATAAAAAGTCTGAGTCTATAGATTGTCTATAGACTGTCTATAGACTTATGGCCATACACTTTTTATAGACTAGTCTATAAGAAGTCTGAGTCTATAGACTGTCTATAGACGGTCTATAGACTTATGGCCATACACTTTTTATAGACTAGTCTATAAAAAGTCTGAGTCTATAGACTGTCTATACACTGCCTATAGACAGTCTAGAGACTTATGGCCATACACTTTTTATAGACTAGTCTATAAGAAGTCTGAGTCTATAGACTGTCTATGGACAAGTGTATAGGCTTAGAGTTCTACTTTTGTAGACTGAAGTCTATAGAATGTCTACAGATGAGATTTGTCCGTAGACATTTTATACACTTCAGTCTACAAAAGTAGAACTATATATACAGTTCTACTTTTGTAGACTGAAGTCTATGGAATGTCTATATACAAATGTATATAGATAGTCTATAGACATTCTATAGACTTCAGTCTACAAAAACATAACTTTATAGTCCGATACACTTTTTTTCTATGACATTCTGCAGACATTTGTTAACAAATATGAATTTTTTTTAATCTATAGGCACTCTATATACACAGACATCTTATAGACAAGTCTACAAAGAGTGTATAAGGCCATAACTCCATAGCGGCTATCTACAAGTTAGTTTACATTTTTGTTTACGTGCGGTAGCAAAAAGTTTTGAATGTATTTATGCATGTGCACCTGTTCCTTTTCATCTGCACTTATGCATTACCGTTAGTAGATTAATAATGCTTCTGAACCAGCTGTACTTTCATATATGTTGCACAAACAGAAAGAATTTATATAGTGCTGAATCATGCAGTGCGAAAAATAAAACAAATGCGCCAGCAATGCATTCACCGTTTTTATTGCTCGATATAATAGATGAATTCCTTAAATTCATGTCGTATGCTATTATGGAAACAGATTAAATATTTACACTACTCCTTGGCAAGCATGGTCGCCAGGCTGGCCTTGACCTTTGTGTCATTAGTCCCAAAGGTGCTGCAGGTGTATGCTGCAAATAAGTAGATGCAGCAATATGAGGCAAAAATAACAAGTGTATATTCTTTGTGTGTTCATTAAGCAGCTTAATATATTTGCTCAAACCATCGAAGTCAATACTTAATGCGGTTTAACTATGACTAATGGCTGCTTGTCAATACAAATCAGCACCTTTATAGAATGTTTTATTGCACTGTATGGTGAACAATTAAACAGTCACAACTGCTGCTCGTGCCAGCAACAGTATGTTCCCTTTTATGACACGTTCATATATGATGCATTATTGTACTTATCCCAAATGGTCTCTATATTTATTGCTGAAACGTTACCCAGTTGGGCTGTCTGTACATTTTTTTTGGCTGGTAGTTAAGTATGCCCGTGCAGAGGGATATTTTCAGAAGACGTGACTGGAATATTCACAGTATCATGCCTAAGATAGTAATTTATTTTGCTTAATACACATTTAAATGTCTTTCTCATACTTTTATATGAATGGGTGATTGGCCATAACTTCAACGGAAGGCAGATGGGCTGATTGTATCGATATGGTCACTTAATTTGTTACAGGTAATGAGGCCTCTTGGGCGTGCTAACAGGTTTCCAAGTTAGGTATACCACATGAGCACCCGAAATACCACACGAGCACTTTGTGTCATGGCACGACAGATATGCACCTCCTAGGAAACAGAACTGATAGTATAGTTCGAATGAATTCTATTACAGTAAATTATTTAAGGTGCTTTGAAAGATGAAAATTTTTTCTAGGCTATCGAGGTTCAGGACGTTTAGTTAACGCAAAAAAAACACATATTGAGTAAGAAATGCCTTGTCAGTAAGCTTGACTTTCTTTTATTTTTCAATAAATGGAACCAATTTCCTTCAATTTTTATCAGGTGAAACGTTTTAAAAATATATTTAACTCAGAGATTCTCTGGAAACTTTGTATGACATATAACAAGACAGCATACCTATGTGGCCATTTTAAAATTTCCCGATCTTTTTCCAAGCCTTCCCTGGCTGTTCTCATGAAAATTTTCTGGCAATCTATGACGCCTGCAGCTTAAGTGCAATAAAAAAAATATTGTGGTTTAATGCTTGCCAAGTACTGCCAGTCCATAATATTTAGATAAAACGAATAACACGTCAGTCACTTGACATGCAGTGTTAAATTCAACTGACTTGAATCCCTTGATTAATAAAGCTGACAAGGGCTTCGGCAAGTTTGTAATTGATGGCCACACGAGTACAGCACGGAAGACACAGAGACACACGTAAAGCAAATGCAACAATGTGAGGAAAAACTATACAATGAGTTATACAATTAGTTATTTTTACGCTTCAGTAGTAGTTTTCAATATAATTTGCTCTCATCACTTATGCCTCTAGTTAACTTTGTTTACCTCTGACTAAAGACTACATGGGATTATTAATCAGTACCATTATGATGTTTCGTTATACTACAGCATGATAAGCAGTTAGACAACCGTAATGGTCGCCGGTGCCAGCAACGGTACGTTTCGTTTCAGGACAGGTTCATGTGACACACAGTGTACTTATAAAAATAAAAGAAATGCGAGAATCCCAAACGATTCCTATAATAATACTTGTTGAAACAAAGATACCCGGCTGGACTGTGCACATTTTTCAGGTGTTAATACAATATACCCGTGCCGAACGAACATGCTCAGCATACTGACTGCAGTTTTGAACAATCACGTTAAGATTTGCAATTTACTTCCGCTTAGAACAGTCTGCAATGTCTCTTTTCTCATACTTTGAGATGAATACATTTGCCACACTTTCAGTAGAATGCACATGAATGGGGGCGTACTGATCAGGTTACTTATCAACTAAAACATGTTACGATCTCTTAGGTGTGTTGATAAGGGTAGAACAAATGCAATGCCCACTGAATTATTTGAATAATCTGTGCGTTATCTACTTAGAAAAGACCACCAAATTGATAATCTGGCTCTTTTTTTCTTTTGTACAGCGCATATTGTATGCAGTCTGTCCAAGACGACGGCGCTACATGCAACAGTAATGAAAACCGGAACACTTATTACGCACGACAATGGCTTCATACCATGCACGATTAGCACAATGCGAATCTGCGCCAGCAGCTGCCTTGTGAATAAGAGCACGTAAACTACAGAATGCCGAAGCATCGGAAGCCGCTTAACGCTTTTCATATAGCTCGAAAGATAACTTCTGCTGCTAAATTGTTTAAAAAAGAGACAAAAACAAATCTTCCAACTACCGTCAAACGCAATGCCTTCAGTTTGAAACGTGTAAAGGTGTTCCCGGAGCGACTAATTTATTGTTCTCTAATTTTTTCGGCTAAGTTGCGGAGCTGCAAGTGACTAAGCTTATCGCAGGTTTCATGCTCCAAAAGCGTTTGTGGTTGCATATAAATAGATTGGGTGAATCTAGAGATTTCTACTAGATATTTCTTCAAGTCTCGTGTTTTGCTTGCTGTAACTTCCCAAAATTATTTAGATTGGTTGCCAGGAACCTTAAAAATACTGCTACTTTTAAACTATGCGAAAACGGCAGCGCACACACTGCTGATGCATGCCCCGCAAACACGGCCTTTCATCCTAGTACGCTAGCAGTTATTCAACTATGCCTGTATGTTTGAAAATTCTTAATGCTAACACAATTTCGAGATATATGCGTAAAGCGTGTCACGAGAATTTCGCTACACATACGGTGCAGCATTCATCGCGGCCGGATCAAGCGCCACTAAATGAGATCTACCACACTGGCTGCCCAACACACACAATCCGCTTAGTGGTAGCTCAGTATCAAGTTAAAACATGGTGTACTTCCTTTTTTACGCACCTAAGCTATAATGATAAAATCAACAAGCACGAGCGATCGCTCGCCGTAAAACATTCCTTATAGTAGAAGCGAGAACAGGAGCGCGTTATCAAACCATGTCAACGACAAACCGACACTATACCCGAGTCGCCTGCGCTGCGTGCAGCCGGTTCGCGCTACGAAATGCGCTCACATAATCATGAGGTATTGACGCAAAACGTCTTTGATAAAGCTTACCATTCAATGTAGTTGACTTGTGATGCCACAAAGAAGACACGCATACACAGACACCAACGTTCAGGGAGACACCGCACACCGGCATAACCGTTTACGTGCCTGGCGCGCTCGTTGAGACGGCGCACCGCCGCGCATGCGCAAGAACTCCGAGCATGCGCAGGAGCTCCGCGCGGAGGGCGTGCGCGCTCGGAGGAGTGTGAGCGCCCTTTCCTCCTTCTTTTTTTTCTTTGTCTCTTTCTCTCTCTGATGCGCCATGCGCGCCAGAACGGGTGGCTTTTCTTTTCCGTTATGCATTTTTTTCGTGGACGAAGGATATGCGCTGGCAGGTTGTAGGACAAACGCTGTGGGCTATCGTATCAGACTGGAACGCTAACATGAATGCGCTGTTTGTAAAAGCCGTTACGGTGCCCTTCAGACGTTTTAGACGCATTATTGTCAACGTCGATGAGTAATACAGCGTATTTGTAGCATATCTTCCAGCGTACCGCTAAATGTGATGCCCGCACGTATGTTAGTGCTAATTTTCTGTTCCGATGATAGGTCAAAGCAATCAGTACAGCATTGAGGTACTCATATGCGTGGCTGCGCAGGCATACCGCCGGCGAAATACTGGGTGGGCTCAGAGAATTTGGCACCTATTTTAAGTGAATGAGAAACGTTGATGAGTTTATAGTGCAGGATATTAGGCAACAAAAGTCGCCCGATGTTAGTGACGCAGCCGAGATATGAAGACAATGTGAAAAGTATCCGAGAATCGGACGACACACAACGCGAACACCACATGCGCGACATCGGTTCATGGCACATTCACAAAGTCCGCGTTGTCAGCTACAAACATTACGAGTGTCTTTGCTGTTAGCTTGATGCCTGTTTCGAATCCACTTGTATCTGAAGCTGGCGTTCATAACATATATTTTAACAATTGGATCGGCGTTTTGCTTCCGTTATTCTACTGCCGCAAAAGTGATGCGACAACTGTGAAGACTGTCTTGGGATTGCCGAGAGTGACTACGTAGATCATATGTGGTCAACAAATGCGGAGGTATACACTATGTGTATACTAAAGTCTACAAATAGGCTCTACAGCAATCTCAGCAGTATACAACTTTAGTGGCTTATATCAAATGCAGCTATGTATTATCCACCGGTACCTGCGCTTGGTTACAGCGTACACGGGTTGGGCCCATATTAACGATGTTTGTCTATTGTTAATCTATAGACATGCAAGACCACGACAACTCAGAGGTGGTGAATTCACCACCTGGTCTGCGGGCTTTCGCCACTTATTCACCCCCTTTGCCACATCTTCACCATCTGACCTTCACCATCTGGTCTTCGCGAAGTGTACGTCCGGGAAGCAGCCAGGTTTAGGGCCTTCGGGTGCCTGGAAGACCTTGGTGACTCGGACGGTGCCTGCTCCGCCGCGATCCTCGTTCGGTGCAGCTGCACCGAACGCAGACTAGCAGTCTGCACGGTTTGCCCGCCGCGCCGGGGTTGCGGTGCCGTCGTGCATGAACCAGTGCCATATCATCGCGTTCGCAGAGGGCGGGGGGTATGGGAACTCGGAATTACATATTATCGACTTTCTTCTATAGACATTCAATACACCAGGAGTAGAGAAAAAAATAGAAACCTTGTCGACTATTGTCCATAATATAGAGAGTCAACAGACAAAGTATGGACAAAAATAAATAGAAACTGTATCGGCTTTCGTCTACAGGTAGCCCATATAGAGGGGAAGTAGACAAAGAAGAAACAAACTCCCTATCGAATTTTTTCTATAGACCGTCTATAGACCGTCTATAGACCGACTGCGAGTAGACAAAAAGAAATATAAATCTTATCGACTTTCGTCTACAGAAAGTCTATATACAAAGTATATGGACAAAAATAAATAGACACTGTATCGACGTTCGTCTAAAAGTAGTCCATAGAGGGGAAATAGACAAAAAGAAACAAACACCTTATCGACTTTTTCTATAGACCGTCTATAGACAGCGAGTAGACAAAAAGAAATAGAAACCTTATCGACTTTCGTCTATAGAAAGTCTATAGACAAAGTATGGACAAAAATAGATAGAGACTGTATCCACTTTCGTCTATAGGTAGTCCATAAAGGGGAAGTAGGCAAAAAAGACACAAACACCTTATCGACTTTTTTCTATAGACCGTCTATAGACTGAGAGTAGACAATAAGAAATAGAAACCCTATCGACTTTCGTCTATAGAAAGTCTATAGACAAAGCATGGACAAAAATAGATAGAGACTATCCACTTTCGTCTGTAGGTATTCTATAGAGATGAAGCAGATAAAAAGGAAACAAACACCTTATCGACTTTTTTCTATAGACCGTCTATAGACTCCGAATAGACAAAAATAAATAGAAACCCTATCGACTTTCGTCTATAGAAAGTCTATAGACAAAGTATGGACAAAGATAGATAGAGACTGTGTCTACTTTCGTCTGTAGGTATTCTATAGAGGGGAAGCAGACAAAAAAGAAAGAAACACCTTATCGACTTTTTTCTATAGACCGTCTACAGACTGCGAGTAGACAAAAAGAAATAGAAACCCTATCGACTTTCGTCTATAGAAAGTCTATAGACAAAGTATGGACAAACATAGATAGAGACTGTATCCACTTTCGTCTGTAGGTATTCTATAGAGGGGAAGCAGATAAAAAGGAAACAAACACCTTATCGACTTTTTTCTATAGACCGTCTATAGACTGCGAATAGACAAAAAGAAATAGAAACCCTATCGACTTTCGTCTATAGAAAGTCTAAAGACAAAGTATGGACAAAAATAGATAGAGACTGTGTCGACTTTCGTCTGTAGGCATTCTATAGAGGGGAAGCAGACAAAAAGGAAACAAACACCTTATCGACTTTTTTCTATAGACCGTCTATAGACTGCGAATAGACAAAAAGAAATAGAAACCCTATCGACTTTCGTCTATAGAAAGTCTAAAGACAAAGTATGGACAAAAATAGATAGAGACTGTGTCGACTTTCGTCTGTAGGCATTCTATAGAGGGGAAGCAGACAAAAAGGAAACAAACACCTTATCGACTTTTTTCTATAGACCGTCTATAGACTGCGAATAGACAAAAATAAATAGAAACTTTATCGACTTTCGTCTATAGACAGTCTATAGACTTTATATAAACAAAAGTCCAAATCTATAGAAAGGAAAGGTCGTCTATGAAAAGTCTATAGACTTTCTATAGACAGTCTAAAGTCATTTTTGTAAGGGTTCAGCGGCTACTGCCTGATTTTTTGATCCTACAAGGCCGAACGAAGCACACAATATTATGCAACAATTAAAACGAACATTTGCGGATCTCGAAGACGTCCAACCAGTCAACCAAAGTACGTTGCCAATTTGTCGCTGACCCTTCTTCCTGTTTAACTGACGTCATACTTAAAAACGGTGCATTTTCATCAATATTAAAAAAATTAAAACAACCACGTATATAAATATGGATCTAGGAGTTTAATTTAAAATTATTGGCCCATTGCAATATTATCTATGTTTACCATAATCATAGAGAAATGCTTTGAAAAGCGTATAGCTGCTTACCTAACAAATTTTATTTTATTTTTCACGCAGAGCGGCTTTCGTGCAGGCTACTCTACAACTATTGCCCTTCTGGCTTTAACAGCTAAAATTAACTGCTGTATTGATGCAGTCAAATATGCTGGTGCTGCATTTATCGACCCCACAAAAACGTTTGATTCAATTTTTCATAAACTCCTTTTTGCGAAATTAAGTGTTGTTGGTGTCGTATCACCTACATGGCCAATTGTTCAGAGTTATTTCAGTAACGGACGACAGGCTGTAAGTATTTCTAGCCACCTTTATAACTTTTAAGTATATTGATAAAGGAGTTCCACGGGGGTCAATATTTGATACGCTCCACCTAACTATACATGCAAACCATCATGCTTCCTTTATTTCACACTGTGAAAACTTCCTCTATGTAGATGACTCGGCGAATAACACTGTTGAGACCTGAATTATTATGATAACTTGAAAGCTCAATACTCATGTTGAAAACATTATTCACTGGTGCCGTCGTAGCTCGTTGGAAATACCTCCAGTAAAACAGCCTTCGTGCTATTTCACTTTAGTCAAAAGAAGGTATTTCACTTTACTCAAAAGACCTTAACTCTCGACACAGCCCCATCAAGGCTACATATCATCGCCGATTTTAAGGGGTTGCCCTTGACTCTAACAGGAGGCGCATTTCTGAAATCTCCCAAATAAAACAATATACAGCATATGTCGTCCAGATACTAATAAAATCGGGCCCATAATCCAGCCTAAAATTCTTGATTTTTCTATATGACGCATTAGTAGTCACTTCATCTACTGAATTGTGCCATGGGGCAAGGTATATTATGCCTGTCGCCTAGCTTCTTTAAAACAGGTTCAAAACGAAGCAATCCACAATGTTGCTTTCCAGTCACCCCAATGCAGTGCCTCGACTCTTCTGCAAGAGCATACATTCGAACACTGTACAAGAAAGAGCTACTATGAGCACAAACTTGGTAAGTCTGGCAGCAACTCGATACAAAAGTGGCAAGTATTAAATTCTCTTTTGCGCAGAAATGAACACGTCTCACTTAACGATCGCATTATATATGATCAACTATTTCATACAGCAAGAACGTTCAGTGATGCCTTTTTTCCCGGACAAATTAGTTATCAGTAGCCGTTCTTTGTCACTGAAACGTGTGCCACATTCAATTTTTCTTTAGCCTTCAACTCCCCAGGAGGTTCTTGACGTCATTCGCAACGCTTAAGGTAACCAGTGCCAGTCTTGATAATATCCATCCTGATAACACAAAACTGGTTGCTGATCTCATATGTGATGTTTTATGTTTTATTATTAATTTATATGCAGCACCCGCATTTTTCCATCCGAGCTGAAACGAGGAAACCTAATTTCAGTTTTTAAGAGAGGCGATAGTTCTTTACTAATAAATTACCGCCCAAGATGTATGCTCCATTTTTCAGTAAAGTGAATGAAAGGTTGATTGTTACACGATTAAGCGCTTATCTGGCTAAATTCAATATTCTGCCAAATTCTCAGTATGGTTTTCGTCCTGGCTATTCAACCGACCTTGCTCTCATCTAACTAGCTTATCGCTTAAAGGAAACTATTGATAGAGGGTATTTCGCCGGTTCAGTTCTTATTGATTTTACTAAAGCTTTTGACACTATTAACCATCACATTTTATTTTCGAAGTTGGAAGCTATAGACATAACTGGGCCAGCAGTAATGTTATTACGAACCTATCTGCAGGAATGAAATAACAGCTTGAATTTCGAATGTCTTTTCTGAAGCTAAGGTTACTAACCTAGGGATACCGCAGAGTTCTATTCTCGGACCTTTATTATTTTTAATTCACATTAACGATTTTCCCGACTGCCTAACATCATCAAACTGTGCACTGTACGCCAACGACAAAACTATTATTAACTATGATAAAAATTATTCTTCCATGGTTACAATATTGAACACTGGCTTAGCTAAGGTTACAAACTGGTGTATCAATAATAATCTTGTTATTAATCCGTCCAAAACCAGCTTTATCGTGTTTAATTCCCCCCAGAAACCTTCTTGTTGAGTTTAATTGCTGAATCTCGGTTCTTATTTAATCTTTGCTAGCAATCATTGCTCATTCTTGAGTGTAGAACTGGACTGCAGCCTCAAGTTTCATTATCATGTCTCCAATATTAAAAAGTAAATTGCCTACGGCATTCGCTTACTAGTCAGAGCCCGCCAATTCTTTAACCGTGCTACACTTGTCCCGCTATATTACGCATTTATGCAATCACACATTGATTGCTCGTTAATATGTAGGGGAAATATATAGAATACTCCCCTCAGTTCATTTCAAACTTTACAAAACAAGCAAATAGAATAGTCAGCTCTAGCCCCTATACTACCAGCGCTCTCCCATTGCCATACTCTAATAACATTCTCACTGTCAACGAAACTGTGTTGTTTAATTTGGGTATATTTATTTTTCAGTTATTGGATGATCAAGTCCCTGCATGTATACTGATCAACGCTAATGATCAACGCTAATGTCATTAGATTTGCTTTAAACCATAATCTCATTTTACCTCAGGTGCGCATCAGCTATGGCAAACAATCAGTTCATTTTTTAGCTTTCTTATTTTGGAATTCCACACCCCTTTACGTCAAAACATCACGTTCAACTAGTATATTTTAAAAAAAGGAAAGATCTGAAGAATTTTTTGCTAACAGAAAACATTTAACATTACCTTTTTTTTTCTTTTTTCACCCGTATTACTTCAGGTATTCCTCTGTTCGGGAACTCTTCTTTTTTATTGATGGTCACGTATTTTTTTAAAGTATTTTCTTTGTTTTGGGGGGGGGGAGTCTTGGGGGGGGTATGGGTGAAATTTTTGTATTATTTTTTTCTTTCCTCTACTGTTAATTTTGTATAGTTTATTTAGTTTCACTGCATTTGCTTCTTACGATTGTATAATTTCCTGCGTTATATATATATTGTAACTCCCAAATGCACAAGTATATCTTGTTTTGTATGGTCCATTACTTTCTTCTATGTTTCCTTGTATATGATTTCAATGCGGCGCTCCTCGTTGCTTAACAAGAAGTATATTTATAAATAACAGGAGGTCTCGATACAGTCATCGACTATGAGACCTCCTTCTGCATATTATTGTTTTTTATAAGCTGTGATCTATTATGAATCAATCAATTTTATTTCAATATAACAATCCGTGCCTATTACTTCCTTCACTCAAACCTTCCCTTAACAAGTTTGAACACAAAACAGCTTGTTCATCACAGGGCTCCTCAATTTGCACCAGCTAATGACTTCTTACTGGCTAAAATTGAAAATAATTATGGCACATTCGCTTGTTTCTTCACGGCGCTGTCTTTCTGCGGCACTTTTCCAACATACATAAAGTTGTCTACGAGTGTAGGCAGTTTCAAATTCATCTATATTCATTTTTGATTTACTTGTGAATACTTTACTGCGATGTCATTTACCTAACTTTGTACGCTCTAATAAATTTTCACCCATTAGTTTCGTATAACGCTCAATTACTTCCTGTTAAAAAAATGTCGGAGTTTCCTTTTTCGCTATGTTAGTGCCCATTTGTTGAGTTAGTAAGAACCATACTTCTTTGATGTATCTTCTTTAACGTGATTTGTTCTTTAATATAACCTTCTTGCTGCATTTGCTTCAACCTGCTTTGTTTTTTTTTAACCTTTCTACAGGAGGTCCCCCTACAGCGCAGAGCTTCGGCACCTCCTCTCCTGTATTTTGTTGCCATGTATATTTCCATGAGTGAATCAAAAAATTTAGTAACCTTTCACTTCGTGAACGCTGGTTACGCACAAGCGTACGCGTGCTATTCCCTTCTGTGCATTCCACGTAGAATGTTTTAAAAATTATTCCACTGTGTGTAAGTGTGACGGTCTTTCAATCCCTACTTTTTTTATTTTGTATGTCTTATGTTCCTTTTTTTAATTTTTTGTAAAGTGCCATTAGGAAACGTGGTAAGACACTGTAAGGAGATGCGCAATCTTTATTATTTCAAGCAATTTGGTAATGTACTATTTACGCTATTCATTTCCCCTTCTTCCTCTTATGGAGTTTCCTGGGCACGCCAAGCCCGCACCTTCTGCCAGACGTGTTCAGCTCGTGCCCGGCATTTGGTAACGACCTGCCGCCGCTCGCGTCGCTGCTTCGTCCTTCTCGCTCGGCTTTTCAATCACGAGACAAACCCGGTGCGTCCACAGGGCATAAAGAAGTCGTAGCAACTGCCAGAGGAAGTCAACCCAGCGCGCCTCGGCCTACCCTCCTCCTCCGCGACGCTTCGCCTCCTTTCTCCTTCTTTGTAAAATTCCTTGATAATTTGAAAGTAGCCACACTCTCTTCCTCCTCCGGCGTTCTCACCCTCGATTCGCCTCGCGCGCTGGCTGCGCACGCCGCGAACGGCGCGCTCTTTCTCCTTGGCTCCCGCGGAAGCGGCCGCAGTGTTCGATGAAGGCGCATCATTTTGGGCCATTTGCGCGCCCCAGTAGCGTATCAAATTTTGAAAAATGGCGATAACAACATCTAGAATGCTGAAGCTAACGTTTATTATTAGGTTGGTTTCTTGTTAAAGCCATATGAATGGGGCATATTGACGTAAATGGAGCTTTGAGGTGGTTTCTATACCGCAGACATTCTTTTCTGCCACATGATAGGAAACGTTTCTTTGTTAATTTGGTCTAGTATCGCTTGTGGCACAGCCCTCGGTGTTTGGCTTTCTTTATTTCTTCCCTGTGCGCGCATGTGTGCCGCAGGTATTAAATTCTGCGCGCCTTCTTATAATGAATTAATAGCGAGTGCATCATCCGTCCACGTGCTTGTGTTCTCACTATGAAAGTAGATCTTGCGCTGTGGTCTCTAAACTGAATAGGACGGTTGCGCAATTTCAACGCGAGCAAGCGTGTGCAATCATGTGAACACCCCCTGCACATTGCGTGTATCCGTGAGAAAACCAAATAATAATCGTCACCCACTCATGCCTACGTGGCAGCCTAATTCCACGCAAATTCAAGAACTAAAGAAAACGCAATGTGGACTAGCTAGCGCACATCGTCCGCAATATCACGGGAATACTTGCCATAGGTTCTTTCAGGGCCTGCATTTACGGTATCGAAGTTACGGACTCACATATCGAAGTAAGCGGGAAAGAAAACTCTACAAGCCGCTGTTTTGATGTTTAATAAAACAGGAAGCGGATCTTGACAACCCCGAAAAGGGTGATCGAGAGGATCCATCTTCGCACATAATTGTTCACTACAAAAAGCAGGAACTATAGTGCTACATTTCCGACTGAATAACAGTTGACGAAGTGCTATGGTGATGGAGTCCCGCAACAGAATATTCAACCTACTGAGCACAACCTCATTTTTATGCAACGGACAAATTGGAGCAGCAAGAACACTGATAAGTGAGCCGGAAGAATTTAAAAAATGCATCATTAGGGGATGCTTTGATATGTGCAATGAGAAAGGTGCCTTAGCTGGCAAACAAGACTGTTCGGTGTCGGAACAAAGTCCTTTCAGCCAATGTTGTCCAGCCACTGCTCCTTGTGCAGGCCGTCACGCTTTCCTTGTGGTATCATAAAAACTGCACAACCAACTTCAGGCTTCTTATTGCAGTTATATGCGCTACAGCAAGGCATAACGCCAGCACAACACCGCAGGAAACACAGCGTCCAATGTTCGCTGCGCCTAACTGAAAAAAAGTGGTACTAACGAAAAAGAAAATTGAAACAAAGCGCAAAATCCGCGTGTTTTCAATTTCAACTGCACGGAGAAAAATTGTCGTGCAGAAAAAAAAGTCACAGTTTCACCCGAAAGCCAGAGCATCGATTGCGGTTGGCAAATTAGCAGACAGCTTTACGAAGTAAGGATAGTAGTTTTATCGGCCGTATAAACTCGGAAACATTCGCTTACCAACTGAATTAACAAGCTTGGTGTCAGCGCGCGCAAGCAAACAGGAACACATCACGCTCGATGAGCGCGGATACTGGCTATCAAAAAGCTGGTGTGACCAAGCCCGGCAGCAGCAACGAGTGAAGTGACGTTCGTACGGTCTGTCGCTTCAACGGAAGAGCGGCGAGAACAGCGCGGACAATGGTATGAGCCATCTGCAGATCCCTTTCAAGATACGGCGCGCGCGACCGCGCGCGTCCCTGCAAAGTACTTGTTGGCCGAGTCGAAGCTGCCCCCCCCCTCCCTCCCGCGCTGCCTACCGCTTTCCTTCATACATGACGCGCGAGATTGAGCCGCGATCCTTATTCGTTTTGCGCCCGGTCGTGAAATGGGCTCTTGCTGCTGGAGCAAAACGGCGCCCCACCTCCCTTCCTGCCGTCCCCTTACGGCCTTTCGCGCGACAGAACACGGCACGTCTGCTATCGGCTTTCTTTGTTCGCGCGCCCCAGATTAAGCCGCGATACTCGGCTTCCATCGCATGCTTTCGCTCGCACATACAGCATACGACGCGGGGCGACGCTCTTGCACCCTTGGACTCTATGTGAAACATCACGGCGGCGGCCGCCCCGATGGCGACGGGAAAAATGCGCTTGCAGTGTCCATACAATGCCTATCGCAATAAAACGGGTACCGGTTCCTAGGGCAGGGACGCGCAAGGTGCGAGGAGGAGACGAGGAGGAGACGAGGAGGTCGCGCGGAGACGACAGACGAATGAGTGGCGGTGCTTTAAAATTATCGACAGATTTTACTTTCCTGCTTTGCTCAACGCCGCCTAGCCTTTCCTCTAGGTGCCGTTGCTTTGCCACGCGCTCAGCTCACTTATCCGTACTAAGCCCGCCGCGCGATTCCGCAGGCGCTTTCCTCCTCCGGGGCTCGCTTCCTTCGTGGCGACCATCGACACACATAATCTCGCCGCTTTCACATACAGGGCATGCACGCTTGCGCGTAAACACGTTTCTTGTTTTGTAGCGCGGTGCTTTATGCGTACGCATAGTCGTCGAATCGGTCGGCTATATTCTGCGATTCAAAGGCAGCTCTGCAATCTCTCCTATCAGCTATACGTCCTGACTTACAGGAACAATTGCTGGCAGATACGAATAAACTTTCGTCAAACGTCAACACAAAAATATGGGAGGCTTTCCTTCGAACAGCTTTAGGGCACTAAGATTAAACGCTTTTACAGAAGATCTTGGAGCCGTGGCCTCATGTGTCTGCCATGCGCAAAGCCACACAAGTGCTGCTTCAATTCTCGAGATGTGTCTGCCTCAATGACCACTTGTAGTATGCTCAACAATGAATACACAGTGTGTGTATGCATGCAGAGAGTGAACTTTGCTCTTGATTTTTCAATCATGCTTCCCCATTGTTATTGCAGGGCAGCCAGCCGAATTCAGCCTAGTTATTCTCCCCGCATTTCCATTATGACTTCTCTTTCTCTCTTTTTGCGTGTTCGTAACGTATACTTACTTTCACGATTAAGATTTGCCGATGCCATGTAAAAAGCGCTCATTGGTCGCACTTTTCAGAAATTCAATGTCTTCATAACCGATATCAATCAACGGGCTGCTGACGTCGTACAGCATAGGTCTCAGACTTTAAGGGACAATCAGTGACAGTGGCCTGTCTTAGATTTCTGATGGGGCATAAATAAAGGAACGCATGAGAACAATTCACCATTAATTTAAATTCTAGAAGGAGAGACCTGGAAGGGGTTGGGGGAGGGGTACTTACGCTAAATGCTGCAACATTATAGGGCACTATTGCTTGGATTTCTGCGGTACGGCTTACCTGTTATTTCCAGCACCTGCAGATTTATCTTGACTATAATTTAACGCATTGGAGATTACGCTCTCAAAATATGCCTTCGCTTACAGCGGAACGCAACAACGGGAGAAATTACCACAATCATTCAGGCCTACAGAGTTGGAATGCGCATTGCCACTGATACAATGCGTGTACATATCAGCTACTTAGCGCCGGACTCCGACTCAACATAGTGTCAGAACAATGCCAGCGCAATCGTCGCTGTCCAATGAGAGCTGTTGGTGCGCCTTAGTTCAGTGAGTTGCCGCGACGCAACGCTGCAAAGATGGCACTATTAGTGTCTCTGTATATGCCTCTGCAGGGTGCAGAGTTTGCGCATAGGTCCGCCGTTGTGTTGCAGCTCTGCAGTGAAGCAACTCTTCGAGCGCACTGGAGGCAAATGCAGCGCGGTGTTCCATTTCCTTTCTTCTGTGCTGGTTGTGAGCTACATGCTGCAATTGTTCACAAGCCGTGAGCAAGATGACTCTTTTTATCGCAGGCTACGCTCGAGCGATTGGAGCAGCCGGAGGGGTGCCAGCCCCCGAAATTTTTAGTTTTCATGTACATATATACGCGCACATATACAAACACACCCGCGAACGTACATATAGGAGTAGGGCCTCCCTTAAATAAAATCCTGAGTAGGGCCACTCGACTCAACTGAACTCAACTCGAACAGCTCAGAAATTCGCGTGCAAGTGCGCATTAACTTGCAACAAATAGCGGTGCAATGTTTCTCAGCATGCATATGAAGTTTTCTCGCGGAGGCCGGAAGGCAAGAAATGTTTTAAAGCGTGTTTAAAGAAAACTTCGCACACGTGTGGTGGACAATTATGTGAGCACATTTTGGCTGCCCAAACAAGACGAATACTAATCGTGGCCAAGAGAACTATCGTGCCTGCAGTTGTGTCACTGACTGTTAACCATGGCCGTTATTCATCACTAACCGTCATTCAGAGCTGCTGCAGGTTTTCGGTGTATGCAGTACAGACACGCAGATTTAAACGCATTTCAAATGTTGAGATGCGCAGATTTTATGCAAAGCTTACTTTTACGATTCATACCACAAACTTAAGCTGCTTCGTAGCAGCAAATTTGCAAGTGAAAAAAGATCCAAGATGCACGAGCTTCTAGATCAAATGTATTTCGTACAAGGGAATGGATGAGCAATGGCTGGTGGCAGCAGGTGATGAGTGCTATTCTTGGAGCCTTGGGTGCAGAATTCAAAGCCACTGGTAAGGCAACAAGTTATTAAGAGTAACAACAGGTTATTTTATTGCACTACCTACATAACATGGCAAACTTGAAAAGTCATTATTCATACATTGCAGACATCACATTCATACATCACATTCATAAGGTCGGCATTCCATTATGTAGATCAAACACTTTTTTTGCAGTCATTTGTACCACGCACTTTCAATGAGTTGAATCACCTTCCCGCTTCCATGGCCACCATCGCAGATCACCAGTTATCCAAGAATGCAATAGCTAACACTGTATATCTAGGAGCCATTTGTTAATTGCTTTTGTATACAGATATATACAATTTTCTGCAATAGTGACTCCTTTTTGTTGAATTTACCCGTTTTGCCTGTGACCACTCCCCTTTTAATACCGTAAAGGCCCTGCGGGTAAGCAAATTAAATAAATTAATAAATTAATAAATGTACCCCTTCTTGTTTGAGAAATACATCGAACACGTGCTCGTTTATAAACGTGGCTCGACAACACCGACTAGTCGCGGCGATGTTGTGGTTATGCCAACTAGAATTACACAATGATTCAAGGGGTCGCATGGTATGATGATTTGGGCTCCACAACACAGTGCTCTATTCAGTGAACTTCAATTAGTGAATAGAGAGAGTCATGGCTAAGGGGCTGTTTTCTGTTGCTCAAAGCAAACTTTATGGTTTCTGCACTCGTACCTCCAACATGGAACTCCTGACCAGTTCGCTTAGAAAATTGTGGAGCTTCACCACCACTTTACACAGGTCACGATGTTTCTTTTCGATTGTGACCCAGCTGCGGCAGTACCACTGGCAAGGCGGCCCTAATAACACACGAAGAAGACGACAGTGCACATATTTCATTTTTTTATGATAAACTCATCGAGAAAGCTTTGCCAGTTAAAAAGTTGTTTGCTCTTCCTTAATTGATAGTAGATGTAAGCATGAAATGGCAACTGACAAAGCAGATTGGTTGGAGATAATATTAGCTACAATCTTAAAATGGGTGTAGTGCATATTCGCAACGGCCCACCACACCACACCACACCGCACCACACCGCATCACGCCATACTGTGAACTGGTCCATATCGACGCTCCACAGTTAGAAGGAAAAAAATCTCGCTAAAGCGCACTACAGGGAGCGAGACACGCCAGGGAGGCAGAGCGCACTGCCAAGCTAGAAGAATAATGAATTGAATTCTGGGGTTTTACGTGCCAAAACCGCGATTTGATTGTGAGGCACGCCGTAGTGGGAGACTCCGGATTAATTTTGACCACTAGGCGATCTTTAACGTGCCGCCAATGCACAAGACACGGGCGTTTTTGCATTTCGCCTCCATGTAAATGCGGCTAGAGTGGCCGGGATTTGATTGAAATTGAAGTTTATTCAAAATAGGAAAGCACACAGGAAATGTTGTACAGGACATCTGGATCCCTAGCTCAAGGCTAGTTGGGATCCATGCTAGGATCCATGCTAGATCTCGCGACCCCGAGCTTAGCACTGCAACACCATAACCGCGAAGCCACAGCGGTCGGTAGAAGTGCCTAAAAGAAGCGCCACGAATCGCTGTGCCATCCGTCAAGGCGACGCAGAACCTGCGCCGTGAAACTCGCCGACCGCTGGCGTTCAGTGCTCTGCACCAAAAGATGGCCGTGAAGTGAATTTCGCCCTTTATCTGCTTTTTGAACGCCGCTATTGGAAATTACAAATATAACTTCAGCGCACTAGAAGTTACAGCTTGAATGATATTGTGAACAAGCAAGAAGGAAAACCCGGAAGAAATTTGTTTCTTTAACTTGTTTGGGCAGTAACCAACGCAGGTTCTCGTTTTGTTCTCGCAACTTGCCCGGATGTTCTCATTTGAGTGCCTGGATAACGGCTCTGGGTTTTGGCTCAAGGTAACTCGCAGTTCACCGGCAACGGGAGCTGGAGCATTTCACGCTTATAGCGCGCAGATCACGCGTAATCGACAGCCCAAACTAAACAATTCGCTGCCTGTAGTGCGCACTTCCACCCGCGGAGCACCGACGCGAGGCATCTCCTGTGCGTCGGGGGTGGTTAGGAGTAGCATGCACGGTTGCCTATTTAGCGCTAATAATAGTGGTTGACACTGCTGCATGAGACATATGCGACTGCGAATAGAGTACCAATCATTTATGGGGGCTGAGGTTGAACAGCGCGAATAACACAAGGACACGAGGAAACAAATCCCACTGACAAACACCGACTGCCAACTGGAAGTCAGCGCTTGTCCGTGGTACTTGTTTTCTCGTGTCCTTTATTCGCGCTGTTCAACCTCACTTTTAGATACGGACCAACTAGCCCTCATCAAGATCTTACTGATGCATTTATTGGCCTTTATCTGCGACTTGATTCAATATGGCGCTCAATGTCCAATACACAGCAGTAACTAAACGGTCCTTCACTCGCCACGCCGAGGTGAATTCAGTAGTGAAGGCACATTCTGCTTTTTGGCGACGACTGGGTCGTGTGAGCGTTATTTCTTTTCTGTCGTTTTTAACGCGACAGTGTTAATGAGCTCGTGTTGCAGAAAACTGGAGGACGCTTAAGCTTCGCCTTCAAGAGTGGAACGCGATAGCGTTATAGAACCCCGTTCGCCCCACCCACTCATTCGCTCGGCATGCTCTTGACGAGACGAAGGGAAGAAGCGGGCGAGTGGCGTGCCACCTGTCGGGGCAGCGCCGTAAATTGCGAGGAGGAGGTCTTCTGTGTTTGCCGCAAGATGGCTCTGCGTGTGCGCCAAGCGCAGAAGAAATGTAGCGGAAACGTACTTCGCTACTCGTTTATCGGCGACTTCTGTAATTTACATGTTCATAATTACCGATATACACCGCAGTATAACTTTCTACGGCACGTCTCTAAGGCAACGCCGCATTCACTAGAGGCTTCTGTCCCGCTTTGAACCATCGAACTGCCGAGCGAATGAGTGGGCGGTGCGAACGGGGTGCGATAACGCTATCGCGTTCAACTCTTGAAGGCGAAGCTTAAGCGTCCTCCATTTTTTTATTTCCCCTTATTCTTTCCGCAGCTGAATGTAGCCAACAAGATGTCCTTCTAGTAAACTTCCCGCCCTTCTCTGTTTCTGTTTCTTTTTTCTTTCTTGGTGTTGTTTATACGCTTTCTCTTCAGATCTTCTAAACCGAAACTAATGCTGACGCCTTACGGTAAATATGCATGTGTTTTAATAATGCTAGTCATATTGTCGCAAATAGAATCTCCAATATGAGATTTTAGCTCAAAGCGAATAACAGGCATGGGGAAAGTCATTCTTAGTGGTCGCCATGATCAACTAGCTCTTGATCACAAATAGATATTCGTACAGCGTCGCAACGACTTGTAGATTTAGAAACAAGGCGCAGTTATATCGCGTGCACTTGATGTTACGAACATCGACACCAGTAGCCATGGCGGCGACATTTAGCGCATGATGATGCATTCATCAGTTTGAAGTGCGGCACTTAGTAATCGCCAAGCATGCCCATGACTTCAAATCCTGTTCGCCTTCGTTTTGTTGCCTAATTTATTAGTTATTATCTGCGCAAAAATGCGAAACATTATTTAAAGCATCTTACTGGTTTGGTGAATGTTAGTAAACTCGATCCGAACAAATAATAAAAGAGTCAGCACGAATACGTAGCACGCTATAAAGGCATCAGGTTAGACGCAAGAATAAATGGATGGAATTTTCATATCCTTTAGCATTTATAGGCAGAGGCGCGCGCAAAATTTCGAATAAAGTTTGCTTGGAAGTGTGATGGATCGTAAGAGGGCTGCACTGCATCGTTTCAGCGATCTGTGGACGCGAACATACCAAGAACTCGATGAACCAAGCAGAAAACATTAAACAAATACTGGCGTCCCCGTAAGTATGATGGATCAACAATGGTTTCCGCTGCCCACGGACTGAAGCTGAAGCACAATATGGACAAAGATGCTTCACTTGCTTTTAAGTGAGTTGCATAATGAATTATTTAACTGAAAACTCTCCAGGCACCGAAGCAGGCAATGTATCTCAATGTGTTCGCATACTTTAAAAAGTTGCACCAAACTAATCATGTGAAGCGCCAGAAATCCAATAGGTAAGTGTGTATTCGTACACATTGTTTCCGTTCCCCCAATCATCAACCAACATCAACCCTCCCCCACCCACCCACTCCGGCAGCAACAATACGAAATATATTCCTCTTCATCGCGAATCGGTGCACAAGTTTGGACAAGGTGGGCCAGCATTTTTTTTACTTTCGTCACATCTTTTTTGCGCATCACACGTGGGCGCCCAGCTGGGCCTAACACCACGTATATATAGGTCTAGCGAGCCCGCTATGCCGGCATGGATGATACACGTATGGACGATGAACTCTCCTCGAAGACAGAAAGCGGCGAGGATAGAATGGGTTGTCAGGTGGTCACCAACGGAAGATCGTGATCTGCGAGAAACCGCACATTTGACCCAAAAGTAACAAAGAAAAAGAGATCGCCAACAAAAGTGCCGCCGGGGCCGACAAGCTCAAGGGCCGAATTCTGAAGGCGTCCAGGATGCCGCAGCTGCCGGAGGAGCACAGGAAAATAATCGTCAGGCCTCGGGGAGGCCTCAACCTGAACAAGGTCAGCACTGCAGCTATTGGAGAAGCGATCGTCGAGGCGGCCGGACTCACAGCAGACCAATCGAAGGAAGACATCGTCAGCTCCAACTTCACACAGAATATAGTGGTGATTAGTACACCGGACTCCGATCATGCAGAAAGGTATGTGAGACTGAAATCTATTACGGTCATGGAGGCGGAATATGAATTGAGCGCTTATGAAAATGCCTCCCACTCAAGGTGCAAGGGGGGTTGTTAGAAGAGTGAACCTCCATAACAGTCAAAGTGTGATCCCGAAAAAAGATTGTGAATGAATACAACCCAACGCTGTTTCCGGCACAGCATATTGAAGCTACGGGCTTGGTTATTGTGCTTTTCGATGGATTCTGGGTGCCCAGTTGCAATAAATATGGGTCAACCCTCGTGAGGGTTGGCCCGTATTTCTGTACAGGAATATGTACATCTGCACAGGAAGCAATTTGACGTATGTTACACATGTGGAAGAATTGAACACAGATCAGATGTTTCCCCTCAGCTGCTGTTGTGCGTGCTGGGGATGTGGTATGCAAGACCCAGGGGAGGATCATATCTGCTATCCCAAATGCAAGTTCTGCGATGAAGATCACTCCACAGGTGACAAGGCTCGCAAGCGCTGGTACTAAATACCACGTGTAGTGAGTGTAAGAAGAAGAAAACGCTCCAAAGTGAAGGCCATGAGGGAATCCGCTCAACCTACAAAAGAAACCCACCCGGGCGCCGGAAGGCGCTCACGCTCAAGAAGCACATCAAGATCAAGACAGCGTTCAACATCGAGTGGAAGAAACCGTTCCAGGTTTCGGGAGGCGCAGGTGCGCTTCGAGGAGCAGGAGCTGAAGACAGGCAAGAAAAAGCAGCCAGGAGCGACCTGGGCTGAGAAAGTCAAAGGTGCTGTGAAAGTCACAGGTAACGTAGGAATCCCCTCGCAGTAACAAAGCAATGATGCCAGAGTAGAACAGCTGATCAGAGAGGCTATATTACTAAAGAAAACAAATGAACTTAAGAACTTAAGAACTTAAGAAGCAGATGAAGGAAATGAACAAAGGGTTGAAGGCAGAAAGAGGCAGTGTGGCAATAGCTAAGCCGGTATGTAGAAGTAACAGCCAGGAGGAAGAAGGCACACCGGCGCTCCAAAAGGGAGTTGTAGTCCCAAAGGTGGAGTCGATGTGCTCGGTTCTTGGGGAAATAAGGAATGCGATTAGGGACCTAAAGAGCACCGTAGACATCGTTAACCTCAAAGTGGACAAAACATGGAAGTGGAAGTTAACAGCCAAGAAAAGGCTGGAAAAGCTAGAGGCCCAAAGAGAGGATGAGGAATATCGGCCCTCAGAAGCCGAAAGCGCTAGAACACTCCCAGGAGTGGTAGATAGTACAGCCAAGAGTACAGTAATAGGTGGTAGCAACTCAGGGGGTAACGTCAATAATAATGAATAGCAGAATGAGACTTAGTGTGTGGCAGTGGAATTACAGAGGATTTGAGCAAGAAAGGACGCCACTAGCACAGATAATAAAAACGGTTGAAAATCGGCAGAAATTAATAATGCTGCAGGAAACTAGCGGAAGAGATCGGGCTGTCCGGCTTCAACTCGGCGTGCAAAGGCAAGGAACCGAGCAGAAAAATCGCCACCCTAATTGACAAGAAAATTCAATACATAGAGCATGATTCAAAATTATGGGCGAGTAAAATTGAATACATATTGATGGAAATGGTCCTAGAAAGGCACAAAGCTACCGGTACTGCCTGGTACATCTCTCGCGGATTGAGAAAACGGACACTACCAACGACTGCCACTGCCACTATTAGCTTCACTGCCAGCGCAGTTGCCATCGTTGCATGGCGTTCGACGACACGGTCTTCAGCGTTCCCTTTAACTTCGTGAACTCTCGGCCCGGCCCAAGAACCAGCCAATGCGCACACCTTTTGCATAAATTTTAATCGTGCCTGGCGCTGTAGCGGCGTGAGGTATCACTTCCAGAGCCGGTGAAGAAGAAGACAGCTCACATGCATGTAGAGTGACACGGGAAGACGCTAGAACGCCCAACCAGAGCTGCCGCTGTATCGGCTACTCATAAGATAGTGCGGCGCCATGGCTGGCCGGGCTAACCAAATCGTTTCCACGGTGACTACTCCTTTGCGCCACCTCCCACAGATTATTCGAAATGGTAATGCTCGTCAGGACTTTCGGACTTTATTCAATTGCATGGCGCAGACTCAGTTTCTTTGTCTGTTAGAAATTTAAAGCACACATGCCCCTATGGCCTTTATAACATGCTGCTGGTAATTCAATAGGCTTGTCCATATGTAGCAGACACGATGAAATCATGGTGCGCAAGTGGCTACTTGAAAGTTAAGCGATTTGTAACGCCCGCACTTGGTGTGCCAAGACAAGTGTCATGCCCACTTAGAAGAACGAAATTTTCAGGGCCTCTAAAGTGAAGTTCACTTGTATTATCGGTATTTTATATGCACAGTCACGCGCAAAGCCCCAGGACCACACAGTCACCCCGACATACGAATAATCGAACAATTGAACACTTACTGTTATTTATTACACATTTTTTTTGTATATCAGCGCCACCATGCAGTTTTGTGGCCCTTTCGAACACGAGCACCATGTTGTAACTCAAATTGCACGCGACCCTAGCCGTATGCTGCACTTGGACCGAGAACCACCCCTTTTATTAAGCGCGTAGTCTGGTCATTCTGTGTCGAAAACAGCCCAGGGATATGTCATCAATGTCTCCTGCAACATCACGCAGAAGGTAGAGCAGCTGTTCAGCCAGCTTGTCATGCGGCACTGGCAAGGTACTCATACTTGATACTGTTTTAGCGCAGAAATTACAAAAAAAGCACAGAGGGACACGAACGGGAAAGGCGCTGACTTCTAACTACGTTTTATTCAGATGTTTTGAATATTTATAGAAAAATGGGCAAAGAAAAAAAGAAAGGACAAGAAAGAACATAATTATTCATTTGATCGTACTAACGTGTGCGTTACTAAGCACTTATCACCAACTGCCCACAAGAGCATTTATTCACAAATGTTCCTCAGAGAAACACAGATAGAAGCTCTCAAAAGTTCAACTGCCCAAAGCATTTATAAAAAGTCCCAGTTTCGTCCAAAAGGCGAACACGGCGCAACCGCGAGTGACGCCAGTCAAAAGAAGACGATTTGACGTGAGAAGGTGGAATCGGTTTCGACAGCCATCTTCTTTATGTATCGTTGTCTATCTTGTAAATATTGTAGATAGATCTTTATATGCGACTTCTGTAATGTAACAAGTTAGTGGAGGTGCGGGGTACTTACAAGAAACGGCAAAGGAGCGCTGCAGTGGTCGTCACCTCAGACTGGACATCATGACGGACGAAACAGGACCCGACTGGATCCAGGAACGTTCTGCGGGGCCGAGCGCCTCGACATGGAAAACTGGATCGCCTCGTATGAGCGTGTAAGTGCCCAAAACAAATAAGATCCAATGATTATGTTGGCTAACTTGGTCTTCTACCTAGAAGGCACGTCGAAGGTGAGGTATGAAAACCACGAGGAAGAGCTTAACGAACGAAAAACGTGCAAACAGAAGTTGAGGGACTTGTTCGGCCGTTCCGCTGGGCGGAAGAACACCGCTAAGAAAGAACTAGCGACCCGCGCCCAGACGTCCACAGAATCATACATCTCCTACATACAGGACGGGCTGGCTCTGTGCCGTAACGCCGACAGACATACGGCTTCGTCAGACAAAGTTGGACATGTATTGAAGGGGATCACTGACGATGCTTTCAACCTGCTCATGTGCAAAATTTGTTAAACAGTACAGGACATCATCAAAGAGTGTCCACGTTTTCAGCAGGCCAAGAGCCGCCGCAATGCAACGCCGTTCGCACGTCTGCCGAACACAGCTACGACATCCTCTTGTGAAGACAGGCTAGGAGTGCAGCTGTCATCATCATCACATCACCTGACGCTGATAGTCCGGTGAGAACTTGAAGCCGTAGCCCCTGCAGCCATTTTTTCCCGGCCAAGTGAGCTAAACAACTTGCCTACAGTACCATTTGTGCAGGCAACAGTCTGCGAAGAACTCGCTGATCTTGTAATTCATTTTGTATATGCCTTGCTGCTTCGCGGCTGTCTCATGCTCCAGGTCCATGGACTGGTCCGCGGTATCCTGCACGCTACCCAAACCCCGCCGAGTGGCGAACCGCAGACGATCGGCCGATCTGCTTTGTCTGCCGGCGTTTTGGTCTCGCTTCTCGCCATTGTAACACCTATACTCTCTTCTCCCCTCAGCTACCGCCATTCACCAGTCATTACCGCCCAGAATAGAGCGAGCGTCGTTACTAGCCTCCATTGGCACCGCAACAGCAGGGTTGGCAGATTGCGCTATTAATAGCCAAATTGGGCTACTTTCTGCCCGAGTTGGCGTCAGAATTTTCCTTTTGGCTATGTGGCTACTTTCGGGCTACATCTTTTTCCTGCGAGAAAATAAAGTAAATATAGTTAAGCAGAAATGAAAAGCACGCTGGAATCAAAGTACAGACGACAGCAGGTTAAAGAAATTGAGCGCGTCTGTTACAAAACCAAAATTTGCAAGTTCTATGTGAGAGAACACATATGCATGTCAAAAGGTCAAGGATCGTGTCCTTTTGATAATTTTAATTAAGAAAGCTCGCCTCAGGAAACACATCTCTATCCGTGAACTAACGCTACCCACGCGCGCTCGCCAGCGGACATAGACTGTTGATAGCTGTCTCAAAATGTGAGCTTTCAGCGTCCTAAATACGTTTTATGCCTGCGATGCTTTTAGCTCCCGTTGACGATGCGCCGCACGAGACATTGTGTCGAACGAGACATTGGTAGCACTCCTCCACGTGATCTTTGGCCTGGCCATGAACGGAGGCTGCTGCAAGGATTTTAAACCTGGCCAAGAATGTTCGTCCCGTTTGAGCTCTGACATGTTGTATGGACCAAGCAGTTCCACTTCGCAATAAGCTCGTGATGCTCAATCATAGCATACTTCTTTATGTCTATGTAGCGTACTATATTTTGTACCAACCGCCATCTAATGTGTTAGACTTTGTCTTGCATATTCTTGTAGTTTGTTGGTTTGTGTATTGTGTGGTGTTAAGCGAAATTATCATGAGCTGTAAGTAATAATAGCGAATGCCTGAATGCATGTCATTGCTTAACGTGTTTAGTGTGCGGCGCTATTTGTGTGCCGTTCTTTTCGTGATTTTTGGTGCTCTGGGAAAAATAAAATAGTGCAGCTGCAATGAAGACTGGATTTACCTTATCATGAATTTGCCTGCATGCCAGCGTTTCTGCATTCTTGCGCTTGTGCAGCTTCTGCTTTACGTGCTGCGTGGCCTCCATGACGATGCGCGAGGAGGCCATGAGTGGTCAAGCGTGCAAAAACTAATATGGAGGTATTCCTCCCGAGAATTAATTCAATATGCTTAAAAAATGACCCCACAAAAAGACAAAGCTTTTTGGCTACTTTTGGGCTACTCAAAAGCTTCACTTTTGGCTACGTTTGGGCTACTGTGGAGGCCAATTTGGCTACCTGGGGTTGATGCGATCTAGCAACCGTGCGCAACAGCCAAACAATGACGCTCGTGCTCCTTCGAACAGTCCCTCCTCCTTATTCCAATGTCACCAGTCCCGTTCACCACCAGCTAGTCAACAATCGTTCTTATAGCCGCAGGCTCGCCGCCCGCCATCCCTGATGAAGCCTCGACGCGCGTCTCCGAGCCACTAAGCGATGTAGCTCCTGGAGGTGACGCTATATTGACGACTCGACGGCAAAATCGTCTCATTACTGTGCCTACCAAACAGAACTTGATGAACGTTTTAGTCGGTCGCGTCAGTCTCCCAACGCTCATTGACACTGGCGCGCACGTTTTCGTGATGAGTGCCCAATTGCACCGACGCCTGAACAAAGCTCTCACACCCGCTGCATCACGCACCCTCCGCGTCGCCGATGGAGGAACGTCTACTGTGCGCGTCGGAAGTAAAAACTTCGGACGTCTTTGACAGACTGAGGTACAGGAAAAGATGTGACAGAACGAATTTTCTCCGGGTCTGGTTGAATACTGAAATCGTCGACGAGGTGGCCCAGCACTGTAATCTGCCGACGACCGAAGTGACACTTCGATGAATTTAGTTGCAGCCCAGCCTCGCCGAAGACTTCAAGAACAGCTGATAAGCGCTCAAGGTGTCTCAAATTTAGGTTAAAATACGAGAACGTCGTCTAGGTAGCAGAGGCGTGTTGACCATTTGAACCCTTGAAGCAAGAAGTCTATCATAAATTCAAACGTTGCTGGGGCGTTGCATAGACCGAATGGCATAACTTTGCGTTAATAAAGACCATCAAGGGTGACGAATGCGGTCTGCTCTTGGTCCTTTTCATCCACAGAAATTTGCCAACAACTAGGCCGAAGGCCTATTGATGAGAAGCATTTGGCACCGTGGAGACAATCGAGGGCGTCGTCAGTGCGAGGCAAGGGGTTGACGTCTTTCTTGGTAATGCGGTTTAGATGACGATAATCTACGCAGAAACGCCATATGCCTTATTTATTTTTTAACAAGTACCACGGGCGACGCCCAAGGCTCGACGAGGGTTGAACAATACCTTTGGCACGCATCTTGCTCACTTCTTCTTGAATAACCTTAGGCTCTGAAGCAGAAACTCGATATGGCCGGCGATGAATAGGACGGGCATCACCAGTATTTATGTGATGCTTAAGAATTGATGTCAGGCCGAAATGGCGATTGTTGAGTTCTTAGGTGTCGTGGTAGGAAACCAAAAGGCGACACAGAGCTGCTGCTTGTTCAGGCAATTGGTCCGCAGCAGTCATTGGACGAAATGTTGCGTCAGGGCAAATAGCATCCTGTGGGCATGGTGAAGAATCTGAGCAGACATCTACTGAAAACGTCATGACCTGATCATCTCCTATAGTACGCAGCGTTGCAACCGATATGCCTTGGGGTAAAACTTACTTTGTTAAGCCGAAATTGACGATGGGGAGGCATGTCCGGTTATCGGTGACGGTGACGACGGAGTGGGGCACAGTCATAGTGCGCAACAAAAGGACATCAGGAACAGGTGTGGCGACGTAATCACCATCGGACACAGGAAAAGATGATAGCGAATCGATGAAAGTCAGTGCTTTAGGTGGCAGGCGGACGAAGGCGGTCGTACTAAAGTTGTTCGGCAGTTTTGCACGAATATGCGCGAGTAAACGAAGTTCGAGGCAAAGGGCACCGGGAAAACAGTCGATCAAAGCTGAATGCGCCGTAAGAAAGTCGAGTCCGAGCATTAGGTCATGGGGACAATTAGTCAGCACTGTAAAAAAACAGGAACGTGGCGGTTGGCGATACTGATACAGGAAGTACACATTCCAGTGACGCCAACAATGCTACCATCCGTCAGGCGTACTCCTCTAGTAGGAGGCGTGGCAACCTTCCTTAGTGGACGACGGAGATAAAAACTCATTCTGGATACCTGGGCTCCAGTATCTATTAACGCCGTCAAAGGGACACCATCGACGTTAACATCAAGCAAGTTCTGGTTCGTTGGGAGCGTCAATGAAGGATTTCAACATGATGAAGGTAATGCAGCAATATTGACTATACCCGCGCTCATGGGCGCGTGGTTAGTTTTTGCTCGTCTCTCTTACTCTTACTCTCGCTCTCTCCCCTTCCGCTCTCGTTTTCATTTATGTGAAGCATTCAGGCACTTTTTGGTGGGTGAGCCTGTCTTGGAATTTTCGTGAGCCAGTCATAGCGATAAAGGGACGTATAAATTATATACCACAGGGCCGACTGGGTATATGCAACGGGACAAGTTCACCGGGTACGTACATTGGATACGTGCGCTGGTACCACTTCACTTGTGTCACTGCACTTTAGTTTGTTTTCAAGCTGATGTCTAGCCATTACCAATATTCTACCTTGCTTATTATACAGAGTGCGCCAACTACCATACACCTAGGTTTCAAGGTATCCAAATGCCACGTAGCTTGACAGAACCAGGGTAACGTCGTTTGCCGTCACTTGGAGATACTCGGATTATTTTTTTTCATTTGACCTATTTGCATACCTAGCCTTCATTAGTGATTAAGCTTCTCAAATATCATAATTAGACGGAAAAGTGACATCGTGAAAAGTGAACTCCGGATACAGCTTTCTGTTACTCAATACGTGCGACATAAAAGTGTTTTTCCGAGCATGAAAGCAGCCCGCAAATATACGCAAAGTGTCTCGAGCGGGCAGTCGCGAGGCAATTTTGCTTGTATTCGCGGGCTTCTTTCCCGCTCGGAAGAATACGTTTATGCAGCACGCATTTAGCAACAGAAAGCTGCATCGGGAGTTTTTCATCGCAGCTGATGCCACAGCCGGAGCCGGAGCCGGAGCCACGTCAAGTGATACAGCTGCGCACGGGTGTAGAGCGAACAGCGCGCGTTCCTGACAAAGTGCCCGAAGAAGACCGGCAAGTCGTTGTGATGCTCCGGTCTCTGATGAATACCCTTCGAATGCTCTTAAATAACCTGCACACTCCGTCAGTGCGAAGTGCAATACAAGTGCTGGATGCTCTCAATTCAGTACTTGCAACTCTTGAGTAAGCATCATGGCTCACCTACATTATTATATTCGCACTAAAGTCAGAATGGCTGGGGTTTAGCTTGAAGATATACTGCCAAGCACTGCAACGTACTGCTGACGCCCACCGGATCCTTGTTCTTCACTGGTAACTTGAGCGGGCATCACCAGCTATGAACCACAAAGATTAATGGCAGCCTAACGTATCGACGGAGCACTTGCTTTGACTTGACTGATTTCCAAGCCCTTTGCTGCGTGCACAAACAGTGTTCCCTCTGTCCCGCTTTTATTTCTGTTCCCCCTTTCCCTTCCCCCAGTATAGCGTAGCAAACCGGACGCTCGTCTGGTTGACCTCTCTGCCTTTCCTCTCTTTGCTGTCTATCTCTCTCTACAATTTTATCATTGACACTGTTCATCTAATTTTAGTATTTTAGAAGTTGGTTAATTAGTTAAGGGTAATAAGCAATTAGTCGAAATCCACAAAGTCCTCCATCTCCAAGCGACAACATACTATGTCTCCTTGGTTCTGTCCAGCTACGTGGCATTAGCATATTTTTAGATCTTACTGTATGATAGTTGGGACACCTTGTATATATCGACACTATAGCCTCTTTTCTCTAGGTGACCGTTAGCTATGCAAAATTTAAATTATTTTAACAACTGTCCTATGCAAACAAGGAATGCTTCGTGCTATACGGACGTTAGCTGCAATAGATTCTGTCATTTCTTTATAAGCATATCCCTTCCCCACGTGCAGGGCAGAGTACAGGAACTACCACTACTTCCGAGCCTTCCCACGCATTCTTTCTCTCCCTGTCTTTATGCCTTATGGGTAAACTTATGAACCAAAACCAAAAATATTTTCTGTTACACTGTGGTGTTATGTCTGCGCGATATCTTATTTCTTTTGCGTTTTCATTTTTTCTTCAGTTGTTCCCCGCAAGGACAACCACAGTCCCGTGACGTTGGGTAGTGCGTGGGCACATCTCTTTGTAAGCCAAGACTGCAAGCATCGGTGACTAACCTTTTCCCAAATCCCTCGAAGTGCGAGGGACTTCATTTGGCCGGGTAAACTACGGTACATAAAGACATCAAATTTACAAATAGAGATTTTGAAGAAAATCAACAGCGAAACTTCGCAAGAGTATTTCCCATGTCTTATGGAGATTACACAAAAAAGGCTCAAACGGCATTACAATGATATTTATTTGAAATATGCACAAATTAAATGAAAATTTCTTCGTTTCGTGCTGACATAACATTGTGCCTGCGTGTCGCCCAGGTATGGTGCACGCTTGTACTTGTTTTTTGCTTGTATTACTTTATTCGTTTCCATGACGCCGGGGAGTTGCGATGGGGCTCAAAAATATGGAACTTCTATTTTGAGTGAATAGAAGTCTGTCGAGTGGGAAAACTCACGTTCTTGAGTTGTTCTCATTTTCTGAGGTCGAAGAAACAGTTAAACCTCTGGCACAAAGCAGCATGTTACTGACACTGCGAAACGCGAGCATTCCCTACTGAAGCGTCGGTTTATAGCGCATAAAAACCTCCTTTTCATAGAAAAACGAGGACTTGAGCATTTCCAGGAAACGTCGGTATAAGCTCGTGATTGAAAACAGTAGAGAAAGAGAGAGAAATTTTGATTGAGACAAATCAGAGTGGTCGGCCTCAAGTTGTACTCCTCTAGCCTGCAGTTCTGCCCAAGGGGAAGGGGAAGGGGAAAAAAGAGAGTTATGATGAGTGATGATGATGATAGAGCGTAGGCGGCGATTACATAAACGTTCTTGTCCTGGTGGCCCGTTCATATCCTTGTATCAAGGCCCCTGCAAACCAAAAATTTAGAAATGGTCTCGATGGCTCGCTTTATGTATAACGTGTCCTGCCAAGGGCCCTGTAACACATTTTCACTTAATGACCTGCAATGATTCTCCTAAGCGAAGAGGTTAAGTGCTGCTGTTCACGGTCGTATTTATGACAAGCAGCAAGTATGTCCTCCTCACCATCAGGTACTAATCTTGCGCGTATCGCTGCCTGGCGACTCTAGTAGACGGACCATCTTTTATTTTTTTTTTTCCTTTTGCTTTAAGCAATGGGCGCGGCATATGTACTCATGGTGCAGAAGATTGCTGTTTGTCACATTACGGTCTGCGTATTCCTTAAACACAACCGCTCTCTCGCAACCAGTTGTTTACACAGCGCCTTGTTTCCCGTACATAAGGTGCACCATATGAGATCAGGACTTCGTAAATCATACATTGTCTTTTTGTATTGGATGAAGCATGGAGTGGGACACTTGTCGGAGGTTTTCTGGGGTTAATTGGTGTTGTTGAGAAGTCGCCGAGGAATTCGAGTATTTTCTTTGGTTACGAATACTACCGTGACATCGACCCACTCCTGAGCTGAACTTAACTAATGGGAAGAACCATCAATATGTGAAATTATAACAGGTCTGCAATTGTCACATAATTTTCTCGGGCCCAGATACCCTTTCTGGGCATTGTAAAATTCCACTACCTTGTCAAATTCAACACCTTGTCAGTTCTGAATAGCTCAAGAGAGCTGCCACGCCCTCCCTGATTGGCGCAAAATACCAACATATAGAATTCGACAATGCAGTGAAATTTGAGTGTCCAGCAGCCGCTCTTATACCTTGTCGTGAGTTATGTGACATCGGGCGTCTCCAAAATTCTCACGATGTGATCGGAGTTGTTGGTGATCGTCAATCCGTGATCGCAGGACAAAAAGCTTGATGTCCTCTTCTTTTTGGAACTCTTTATGTGGGTAGGAGGCTCTCCTGGCAGAGCTCTGACGCATTACGTTCGCATCAAAATGAAAGAAGACAGCATATGGAGTAGTAAAGCTAGAACCCTGATTGTGTAAGACGAGAAAGGTTAGCTTATTGGCTCACAAAACACGTTTCTTTTTTTTTAAACCAAGTCATGGGCAATGCTGCATACGCACCTCACATACCCTACAAATGGCTCCAACCAAGACAAACAACTACCATCACTACCAACGCTATCATACACACACTGTTAAGGGTCATGCATAATACATTTACAACATCTCATGTGGAGCTGTGTCGCTTTCTCACAAAGGAGATTCAACGTTCGCAACTTACTACGCGGTGACATAAAAATCCTAGGAAAGCTAATACAATTTAATCCTGAAACAAAGAAAGCCCTCACAAAATTCACTAGTCAAAGTGACCAGTTTCCAGTGGTGCAGGGGAGTTCAACCGGCCCATTCGAGATCAGCCGAATTCGGCAGGCACCCAAAAAGAAGCACAAGGGCCCGCATTTGCCGGAGGAACCTAAACCAAGATTAAGATTCGCTCTTCCGAAACAAATGCATCCTTTACCGCCTAATTCCTAACAATGGCCGAGTGCCTACTGCTTTATTGAAATAAAGGTTTATTCATTCTTGCCCGACCTCTGGTTCGCTCTCTTTTGAATTCGGTTTGAAGAGTTAAAAGCAAATTTCAAAGCGCAAATAATGGCAGAGATATGGCGAGTAAACTTAGGCCGTTCCATACTATGTATCCCGTTTGTAACCATGTAATCATGTTTCTGGCCTGCGTGGACTCAGGCACAGTCCACGCAGTCCCGCGTTCAAGCCATGCCTGACGTCAATATCCTGCCGTGAGCGGTAACAAAACTAATGCCAATGTTGAAAAAAAAATTCCTACTTTCTTACATGTTTAGGACGATGTGAAGCACGCTGACTCGCCCTGTATATATGGAAAGATTTTGAGTACTTCTTACGTCTATTACATCGTTCCTGAAATGAAATAAATCCACAGTTTTACAACGACGTGACTAACCGTCAATACAGTAAGACTGAGTCGTCACGAAGAGGCTACGGTGGTATTTAAGAGAACCATACATTAATTAACTTGCAAATGACGGTTTTAAAGCACACTGTGCACGATGTGAAAATACATCGAACGGCGGACGTATTTACCTGCAGAAGTCACGGCAAATATCGTACAACTTGAAAACACGGTCCTGGGTTATTCTGCCGAAAACAAAAATCATGACGGCAATACTGACGGCTGTTTTCCTTGTTTTTTATCCCCTCATCAATTTTTAACGCAGATGCTATCTATAATAGTCACCTGCAGTATATACAACATGAGATCTCCCACCACTTCGTCGATTCTGCTGCAACTGAGCGCCCGCTAACTGCCGTTTTCCTTATACCTATTTGCAATGCCCTCCTCCATATTGGTGCTTTCAGTCACCTGTTCGATAACAGAGACGACCGAGAGAAATCCCAGCACCATCTTCGCGAGTGGGAGGTCATACCCTCTTACGCTCATCTGGAGGAGCGGTGCCCGGGAGCGACTTAGACGGGAGCCCTAATTTGAATTCCGCAGGGGAGGCCAGCCGTGTACTCGACCGTTTGCACACCGCCAGCTTAGAGCACCGTCATTATCCGCACCAACAAAGCAGCAGCCTCCGACCAGCCCGCAGAGCTATAACTTCGTCTCTGCTTCGAGCGCAGGAGCTCTTTGTTTTGCAGCTGCCACGCGCGTTGCCGGGAACGGATAGCTGGAGTCCTTATCTATCTACCCCAGAAGCACTGCAGAAAAAACACAGTCTAACGTGCCGCGCATATATACGACGGCATCCATGGCCTAAAAGCAGCGTAGACTCTTTTTGATCATGCAACAGACGTTATTACATCCTCCAGGAACACTTTCCTTTTCGCTTCAAACAGGTCGCTTTCTCAGCGAACGAGAGGAGAACGGGCAAACTAAAGCGGTCACGGCTTTTTCATTTACCCGTATGAAAGAAGATGATTGAATGGTGGGAGCCGCACTTTTTAAGGGAAAGCCACGTGCGCAATTACTTAACCTGGATAGAAAAAAAAATTGTTTTCAACCTGCGAGTGGGTTTGAAGTATTCATTTTTGGGAATGCAGCGTCTGTGTGTGGGCGCACGTTGCCTTTATAATGCGGAATTATAATGAAGACGCTCTTTCGTAAATCCTTGATTGGATGCGATTAAAAGCATTTACTTTCCTCGCAAGAGTCAATTAGACGCGATACGCATGTAAGCTTCAATTTATTACTGCTTACAAAAAGAGCCAGCTAGTCCAAAACAAAGTTTTATTGACACAAAGAGGGCTTGAGCTTTCAACGTCATATTTTAACAAGTAAAAGCTGTCTTTATGACGCGCATGGGGCTTTTGAACGCGATAGCGTTAAGGGCCCCGCGTCGCACAAAATTCGGCATTGGCGTCCGGCATCGGCGTCCGGCGTAGGCACCGGGCGTCCTGTGAGCGATAAATTGCCATAAATATTCTATACGCCACTAAAGTTCTTGTATCACGAAAGTTGCTCTTACCTTCTCCTATATATTGCTTGCAAAGTGTTTCCTGGGAATTTTGAGAATGACAGCCCACAAACAAATGTCTTGAAACGAAACGCCGGCAGTGCACGACTTTTATGTTAAATCTTCTCAGACTGAAATATTAAAAGTGCGAAACAATAATAGAAGATGGGCCCAAGCAAGAGGCCACGTTTCTACCAGAAAGCTCGCATTCGTGCATAGCGTTCGCCGCCAGCGTTTCCGGTAAACATTACGGTTACATAAGCTGCAGTTAGCGGGAAGCACGAGAAGCGGTCAGGGATCCTTGAATGCTAACGTGTTCCACTCTTAAAGGAAAAGCGTCCTCCAACTTTTTATTGTGTCGAATTTTGCCCGTACATATGTGCTGAGTTACCCAGCTTCTCTGATGAAACAATAGGGCTCTTAGCAGTGTTTTATTGACCATAAGGATTCACAAGAGCTAACAATGTTTTTTTTTGTGAGCACGCAGTGTCTTCAGAAACACAGTTGAACTTTTCAAAAACTATTCTTTTCGCAGCCAGGCACCAGAAAACGTATTGTGCCTAATATCAGTCGTGATTGCTTAGGGGCTATGGCACTGCGCTGCTCAGCACGAGGTCGCAAGATGAAGTCGCGGCCCCGGCGGCTGCCGAAATTAATCCGAAGACCCGCATTACGGCGAACCTCCTTGTTAGATTGCAACCTTGGCTCGTATAACACCAGAATTGAACTTTCTTTTGTTGTGCCTAATATTCAAGGGAACACTGCGGGGTCTTACGCCAGACGTGCAGCTGCAACAGCCAACGTAATCGTCCACGAAGAACATCGGAGCAGCATTTCACTCCTCCGAAACAATCACCTCCAAGCCTTGAAGCCGTCCATAGCCCTCGCGTTTTCGCAAACAGAGGCTGATGTCATAGCGACCGACTCTCAACAGGCATGTTCCAGCTTCGCTAGTAGCAGATATGCCAATTCGCTCAAGATAATCAATCAAAAGCCGCCAATGAGATCAATCATGACCATCTGGGCGCCTGCTCATGACGGCATTCCTGGCAATGAGGTTGCCAGCCACGTAGCTCGATATTTGTTATCCCGTCGAGCCGACGCCGAGGAATCCAAACCTAGGCACATGCACACTCTAGTCGCGCGCCAAGACCTCACACATAACAAGCTAACCCACAGAACCTGTGCACCCCCACACAAGTCAACACCCATAGAGAGCAGGCGCGATTCCTCCATGCTCTACAAGTTAATACATTTCCCTACCCAACCAGAAATCACCTCATAACCCCTACAGAGCTATCTCCGTAATGCCGCTTCTGCGCAGAACCCGGGTCGCTCAGGCACATAGTAGGGGGTTGCAGACAGGCACCACATCCTTTGAACCTGTATCAAACGAACGAGCTCTGGGAGAGAGCCTTGGCCGGCTTCAACTTCGAGGATCAGCAATAGCTGATTGCGAGGGCCCAGGACGTGGCCCGAGCTCAAGGTATTCTCGAATGAGGACGCGTCTCCGAAGCTTCATCAACGTAATAAACATGTTTATTCTCTCTCTCTTTCTTTCTATCTCTCTATAATAATTACAAGCGTGCGATTTTGATAAACAAGATCTTAAAATGTAGCAACCTCAATCTACAGTTCCTAAACCCTTAACTGGAATACAAAGGATGTTAGGCACGAATGCGCCTACACCGAATGTAGCATTCCAAAGTGTAAGCTGCCTATCATTGTTCGTATGAAGATAACTCCTAGTTAATAGGAAATATCTCACCTATTAATCCAATAGCATCTGATCGCGGCTCAACATGGCCATTTTATTCGCTGGAGAAAGGACGATCTCGGTCACGGAGCAACATCATTTCTGGAAATGTATGTAGCCCGGCTTGCCACTGCTCTTCCCGAAGAACATAAAAAAAAGAAACGTTTACGACAAAGTGCGCTACAAGAGATATCGGAGTTGTATCTTAATGATAACGGTATACACTGCAGTTAAAACGCCATTTGGGTAGTTAGATAAGCATGTCACGTGATGTAATAAACTCAGTGTATTTTTCAGCACCACCTTGAGCATCAACTCGGTGGTACTCCAACCTGTCCAGTGGTCATCTCTCTGACGCGCCTCAGTAATTGGAAATCTGCCCACGGCAATAAAATAAGCAAAAGTACAATAAGACATCGTGCCACTTTACCAGAAACAGAAGTTCGGCGACAGGTATCTTTCTTACGATGCGTAGTTTTGCAGCGATGTGTAATCTGCGATACAATCCTACGCTCCACTCCACTGTGATGTTATTTCGTTAAGAAGAAGGTCACGAATGCTCGCAAAGTTTCGTTCAAAGGGCCTATCTTTGAAATTAAACAACAAAATAGCAACATGGGGCACTTGTAAATCTGCGTTCGCACAGATTTTGTTCTTGCCTCCTTAGGCAAGAACAAAAACAAGAAAGACCGCAAGAAGAAAAAGAAATATCAGCACGCGCTGCACAATATGAATACAAATTGCAAGTACATGCCGCTACGGTCACTTGCATTGAATGTGCGGTCTTATATTTGAAACTATAACATATCACATAGGAAGGCGCTAACACGAGCCTTTTCACCTCTAAGGGTAAGTCGTATCCAAACTTCCACATGAGTATTCTAAAGGCGCAGCAAGGCTAGGACGGAGAGCAAGAAACACAAACCAGAACACAAGCGCTTGTGCTGTGGTTTGTGCTTCTTTGTCTACGTCCCAGACGCGCTGCACCTTTTGAACAGCCGTGAACCAACTCGCCCAAATCAATGTTTTTCCACGTGAACATGTTATTGTCGAGGGCAACATGGCCGCGACTTGGCGATGTTAAAGAAAAGTAAGCACGCTGAAGATTGGACAAATATCTTGATAAATTTGCTGATTGATTACTTGGACTTCCCACGGCAACACAGAAAGAGTCACCGCAGCGCAGGCCTCCGCAATAGTTTTGCCTCTCTGGGGTATTTCAGCCTGCTCCGAATTTGCACACGAGCGTTTTTAGATATATACAAACACAAGGCTCTTACTTTACACTACTCATTGGTGATGTTAGTTCTCTTAGGAAAGGTTATCTTAGGGGGACATTTTCTTATTGGTTGGAATACGGGCAACCTTCACTTATGATAACCATCGGCCTCCTAACACAACAATGACTTCCGAAGCGTTACGTTTTGGGCCAGTTGGTTGTACATGATTCTTTAGAAACTTACGCGCGCACAACGATACGACTTTGGACGAAGAAGGGCCACACAACATGCGCAAAACAATGAATAGGGAGATGGCCAATCGTGAGCGCAACCTAGTAGTAGACTCAGGGAGAAAGCCCCTGACTTTAACTGGCGTCTTACTTCAGTCTCACCGCCCCCCCCCCTCCCCATTTTCTTCCTTTACCCATCCTTAAATAAATGTCTCAAAAGAAAACTTGCACTGCAGGGTGCCCAACAGTTATATTCCAAAGAGAGAGTTGTATGTTACATGCAGATAATGCCCAATTATTAACATTATGTTGCTATTGGTTAAAACGGAGGACTGTTGTCCTTTTGCCTGACTTTTGTTTCGTTTGTTCATTCGGTAATATAATTGTTTATATAAAATAAGCCGAGATTACATTCACAGTGCAAGGAAGACCATGGGGATAACATAAATCGCTCGCGGTACTACATAAGACTTCGACGACGCAAGGGAATGCAGATGCGCGTTAAGGATCTAAAAGAAGCGCGATTCAGAACCATCGTACTGTCGTCACATCCGTCATCAGTAAGAAGAAGCCAACTCCTCAGAGTTCCCTCTGGGATTCTTTGTTATTTTACGGTTTACCCAAGTATTCGTGTTTGTAGATAATTTTGTTATACGTACACGGATCACAAGCACAGCTTACAACGGCCAGCGGGTGATCACTGTCGGGATTGCACACAACACTGAGAGGAAGCTAAACAGCCAATCAATAAAACGCTGACAATAAAACAGATGACAGACCTGTTGACGCGCACAGAACAAAATGAGCGAGATATTAAAGCAATCCAGACTAGGCTCGCAAAAACAGAAATGAACAAAGAGCAGCTTGAATCGCTCAGTGTCCAACTCGATGACCTCGAGTGGCGCAACCGGAAACTGAACTTAGAAATTCATGGTGTACCACAAACGGAAGGCGAAAATCTTTTGTCCAAACTTAATGCTTTGGCCGGTGAAAGTGGATTGCCCCAGCTATCAGAACACGACATCACGGCAATTCATCGATTGCCGGCAAAGCGTGACAAAGTGCCTGGCATCATCTGCCGTTTCGCGAGACAGAGCATGAGGGACAAATGGTGGGCTAGCAGGCGGGAGTTGACCACTGCGGATGCCAATGTTCACATGTTGGAAAACCTGACCAGGCGAAATCGAGAACTGCTGAGGGAAGTGAAAGAATGGGCAAAAACAAATCAGTACAAGTATGTCTGGCACAGCAACGGCAAGATTCTGATAAGAAAGACTGATGGCGCGTCAGCAATGCTAGTGCAGCACTCTTGCGACCTTGGCAAGCTGCAATAAGAAGGGAGAATTGATTTTTTATTTTTTGTTTCCTGCCAAAAATGCAGACTGTAACAGAAAAGAATTATCTACTCCCAGAGAACTTCAAAGATTACCTTGGCCCGGTTTTCCAGACGTCATTCAAATGTCTTCATATCAATGCTCGATCTGTCAGACGTAAAGAAGCATATTTCGACACTTTCTTTCAACAACTAAATGTTCCCATTGACGCTATCATGATCAGCGAAACTTGGTCTACAAGTGATTATGATGTCTTTCGAATTCCTGGTTATGAGACATTTTTTCTGAATCGTTACGCTGGTATTGGTGGTGGCGTATCCATATCATTTAAGAAGAAGTGGCGGCCTGAAATATTAGAGCGATTCACAGTTTCTGTGAAAGAATATGAAATCTTAACTATGTGTTTGAACAACACTATTTTTGCAGTGTGCTATCGTCCACCAAAGGGTTGCGTAGCCATATTCTTGAATTTTCTTGAAAGCCTGATTTCATTTGCAACCAGTCAGCATTTAAACATTGTCCTTGGTGGTGACCTAAACATTAATATGTTATCGGTTGATGCATCCCAAATGAGTTTAGATTTATTGCTTAGAACACATGGACTTCTGAATGCAATCAAAATGCCAACGCGTGTTACGATCACGTCTTCATCGCTGATCGATTTGTTTATCACTAACCATGACCCTAGTATGATCACATCTGGAGTAATAATTTCTGACATCAGCGATCACTTGCCAATATTTATGTGTGTTAAAAACATGTCTAAAAAGAAACGTAGTTCAACATATTCTTTCCAACTTATATCTGAAAAAACACTGTCGACATTTAGAAACTCGGTAGAAAAGAACAACTGGAGGCCTGTCCTTTTAGAAAATGACGCCAATAATGCTTACGAGGCATTCTTAGGTATTCTGAAGCCGATTTACGAGGCCTGTTTCCCAATATTAACAAAAAAACAAAGGCGTCACAGTCGCAAACCATGGGTCACACCGGAGTTGGTGGCAAAGATAAACACAAAGAACATCCTATATCATAAGTTTATTAAATCGAGAGCTGAATGTGATCTGACAGCGTTTAAAAAATATCGAAACCGCTTGAATACTGAGCTCAAGAAAGCCAGAAACGCCTATTACACAAATCAATTCACGTCAACTTGTGGTCGTGTCGACATTATGTGGAAGCGGCTAAACGCAATTTTGGGGAGAAACAGCAAATCAGGTGAATTAAATATGCTAAATATCGATGGTGTAAGTATAACTGGAAAAGAATTAGCAGATACGTTTAATACGCACTTTATTTGCGCTTCTAGAAATCAAGTCCCACATAACAATCTCAGTGATGTCGTTCATATAAGCGACACTATATTTCTCAAACCGGTTGAAGAAGCAGATGTAATGACAGCCTTCCACGAACTAAACAATAGCACATCCATTGATATTGATGGCCTCCAGATAAAGCCTATACGGTATATTTTTGACCTTATTTTACCATACATCACGCATATCTTAAACCTTTGTGTCAGTACCGCTGTATTTCCTCGTAAAATGCAGATTGCACGTGTAACAGTTATCTTTAAAAAGGGTGATAAAAACCAGCTCGGGAATTACAGGCCAATATCTATCTTACCCGTGTTTTCTAAGCTACTAGAAAAAGTAATACTTAAAAACTTTTTGCAGTTTGAAGAAAAACACAAAATTATAACAGCAGCTCAGTATGGCTTCCGTAAGCACCGCTCTACTGAACTTGCACTATTAGATCAACGAGAATATATATTGAACGAACTCGAACATAATAGGATAGTCATTGGTATTTTTCTTGATTTTTCGAAGGCATTCGACTTATTAAACCATACAATACTTCTTCGTAAACTTGAGCGTTGTGGCTTCCGCGGCCATGCACTATCGCTTGTGCAGTCATACCTCATGGATCGCAAACAGGCAGTAGCAATAAATGGTCTCCTCTCAGATATGCAATCTGTAGGCTGTGGCGTTCCACAAGGTAGCATTTTGGGTCCATTTCTGTTTAATCTTTACATCAATGACATTGTACATGCAACTCCATTCGTTAAATTTATCATCTATGCTGACGACACCAGTATTTTTCTTGCCGGAGATAATGCAGCCGAACTCACAGATACTGCAAACAATGCACTGAGGCAAATAGAAAACTGGAGTAGCAGAAATGCGTTGCGAATTAACACAGCAAAGACTAAAGTCGTTGTTTTCAGAGGTAGAAACAAGAAGGTCCGTCTCACTAAGAATATATTCCTTCAGTCCGTACCCTTAGAAGTTGTGCCTTCATTTAAAACATTAGGTATATTATTTAATGAAAGAATGTCATGGGATGATCATGTTAGCTTTGTAACAAATAAATGTTCACGTATTATTGGTCTTCTTTACAAGAACCGTGAGATACTACCGCGAAATGTTATGCTAATGCTATATAATTCATTGATACAATCGCATTTCAGCTATTGCCATTTAACCTGGGGTGCAACAACAGCAGGCAATCTTCAGAAACTACACTTGTTACAGAAAAAATTTCTAAGAATTGTTGAAAATGTTCCGCATACCTACCATACGGCCGCACTTTTCTTAAAGTATAACTTACTACCAATTACTAAACTTTATGACTATCGTCTGAGCAAGTGTGTGAAAAACGAGGTGTTGAAGAACATATCTTTTCTATCAAAATTAGCTGGTTTAGAAAAACGAGATGCAATGTACAGCACAAGAAACATAGCACAATGGAACGTAAAAACATACAGAACTTTCTATGGTAATCAAACATTAGAAAATAAACTACCACGACTTCTTAACAAACTCGCACAAAACGATATTGATCTCCAAAACACAACACGCCACAAACTGTTCGAGTATTTTTTACACTACACCTAACCTTTTTTTTTTTTTTTTTTTTTTTTTTTTTTTTCTGTGATTTGTCTACCCAATTCTTCTTTCTTTCACCATCATTGTAAGTTTTCTTTCCAGCCAGGACAATGCTGTTGATTTTATGCTGACTACTGTAACCGGATAACAACTCTGCTATATGTATTTTTTTTTTTTTTTTTTTTTCCTTTGTTATCTGTATTTCCTGTATTTTCTTTTCTTTTTCGTGTGTGTGAAAAAAGGGAAAAGGGGAAAAAAAAAGGGAAAGGAAAACAACCACTGTATTGCTGTCAAAGTGGGGGCCCGTGGCCTTGTCAAGCTGTCCAACGGCAGCTTTTACTACGGGTCCCCGCCATCATCTGTACCATGGTGGCAAAATAAAATTTGAATTTGAATTTGAATTTGAAGCTAAACAGCCAATCAATAAAACGCTGACTTGAGCACGCGTGGGCGACTGCCAAAAAAAGCGCCTTAGGCACATGGACTGGGTATTGCACGCAATCAAGAGGCGCATAACAATGTAAAAAGACGTAAGAAAGCTGGATATACCGCGATTCCTTCCTGATTTTTTTACGTACTGCCTTGCCGACCTTTCCGCGAGATCACATCTCTTCGCCACTAGAGCTGAATAGAGGTTGCTTGTTTGCGTAAGGGGGATAACAAGATAAGGGAGTCCGTTTGTAGAAGCGGTCCAAGTATAGTAGCTTTGTGCTAGCAAGCGAGCTCCACAGTGACCAGAAGGAGCGAGCCGAAGCACAATAGCCGAATGGATATGTACTTTTTGCTTCATTTCACTTGAGTATTGGCTATGGGCTCCTCCACAGCCCTTTTCATCGGGTTGGTTTGTTGTCCCAGCCCGATTATTCTTTGCCGCTCTTCCATGGGTGGGACCAATGGTGCGGCCAGAATTATTTTTCTTGGAGGGCACCCACTTGACTGGGAACGGGGAGGGCGTGATGGAGAGGGAAGAGGCTGGATAGGCTGCATACTAACCTGCAAATTTATGGGCGTGCCCTCCCCGTCCCTCCTCCACCTCTCCTAGCTATGCCACGGGACGGTAAGGGCGCTCCATTTCTTTTCTATTACGCATTGGCTTATTGTATAGGCCGAACGACAAAGCAACCATGATATTTACCCTGACGTTTATGCGAAAAGTAACATTTGAGAAAAAGTGTTGAAATGGATATCAAGGAGGAGGTGAACTAATAAAGGTCATTAGATGGTTTTGGTGGCGTTAAAAGTAAATTCAATCAAAACGCAGGCTGCCGCAAGTAGGCGAGAAAAGACAAAACGTGAGCTGTTGGAACGCACAAGATAATGTGGCGGAAATTACAGTAGAAAACGCGCATGAAGATCCTAATGCTTGCTACGAAGCAGACTGTCGACCAAACAACCTACGTTAGACGTTGCAAGTGCATGCTGCCGATCACATTTGCGCCAATATAGGAAAGTATCGTGTAGACTGTGTACTTTTCTCATAACCTGTTACTTGAACTTTTCTTAAAACGCGTAATTTTCTTTTTCTATGGGAGCAAAACGCAGTCTTCGTATCTCTAGAGGATTAATTTTAAAAACAAATTGTTACCGGTGCACGCCAGTGCACGATTTTACTCGTGGAGCAGCCGCTGGTAGCTAAGTAGTTACGTAGCTAAGCTCAAGGAGTTGAAACATGCCACGCTTTTCTCGCTCGCATGAGCCATAACATTGAGAGACCGAAGGAGAGCGGTTTGGATAAAAGAGCAAACGGGTATAGCCGATATTCTAATTCACATTAAGACAAAAAAATCGCGCTGGGCAGGTCACGTACTGCGCAGGTTAGGATGGGGTAAGGAAGGAAAAAGTGGAGAAGAAAAGGCAGGGAGGTTAGCCAGTTTAGCTCAACCGGTTTGCTACCCTACACATGGGTGCAGGATGGGGGGGATGAAAGATGGGGAGGAGAGAGAGGGAGCACATAGTAAAGCACACAAATCGTCAGCTACAGTCCGTCACTCTTGCGTGGTAGATAATCGTTGGACCATTAGGGCTGCAGAATGGGTACCAAGAGAAGGGAAGCGCTGTAGAAGAGGAGGAGGAAAAACTTTATTTGCTCTAATTGATTAGAAATTAGCGGTTGCAGATGTGGTCGGCCGTCTTCACGGTCTTATTCCCCATCTGCGCAGGGTCGACGCCCCTATTCTAGGGCGCCACTGAGGGTGGCTACTCGGTGAGCGTGCCTTACTAGTCCATGCTGGACTTTCGGGTCGCTGCTGGAGAGCACCCTCTCCCCCTCCTCCGCACTCGGGTCTTTTATTTGAAGGAATTGTTGGTTCTGAACGCATTCCCATGTAATGTGGTATAAGCTGGGCTTGGCGCCGCACCAGGGACAAATGTCTCTATACTGGCTTGCAAACATCTTGCTTAGTGTGCTTAGATTCGGGTATGTTCCTGTTTGCAGCCTCCTCCAAGAGGTTGCTTCATGCTGATTTAGGCGGTTGTGGGGTGGAGGGTATTTGATTCGGATCCCCTTATAGTAATTCAGAATGTCTGAGTAGCTTGGGTTGACTGGTATGGGTTCCTCAGGGTCGGTGCTTGTGGCCGCTCGGTTTGTGTGCTCTCGAGCTGCCTTGTCCGCCCTTAGGTTCCCTTCTATTCCAGCGTGTCCCGGTACCCAGGAAATTGTATGCCTGACTTTGTTGTTAGCCCTGCAGGAGCGGAGGATGTGAAGCGCTCTGCGTCCTATTCTGCCGTTCATGTAATTCCGACAAGTAGCTTGCGAGTCGGTGAGTATCGTTAAAGACCTTTCGGATCGGTAGCCCTCCACTGCCGCTAGAGCTACGGCTATTTCCTCAGCTTCCGTTACCGAGCAGTACTTCATTGACGCGCTGATGATCTGTTTGTAGTCCTATCTTATCACTATCGCAGCTGTCTTTATTATGTTTGTGCCTCTTTCCTTGGCGTATACTGCAGCATCTGTGTATACTGTTGTGTTTTTTGTGGCCAGGTACTTTTCGACGTATTTCGCCCTTGCGCGCCGTGTGGAGGTTTGGGTCCATGTTTTTGGGTAGGGGGCTAACAGTGTATGTTTTCCGATATTCATCAGGAATCCCCTCCGTTCTTTGGGTTTCTTTGATTTATTCCGCGAAGCCTAGCCTTATTAGCAGTTCCCTTCTCGTTTTGGTCTGCTGGAGTCTCATGAGCTGTGCGATACTTTGGGCCTCTTTTAGTTCTTCGAAGGTGTTGCTTAAACCAAGTGCCATTAGTTTCTCTGTCGATGTATTGTTCGGCAGGTAAAGTGCTGTTTTGCACGCTTTGCGTAAAATTGTGTCCGCTTCTTGTATTTCCTGTTTGGTGCAGTTGAAGTACGGGAGTGAGTATGCGACCCTGCTGACCACCAGGTTGCCAACCAGCTTAAGTGTGTCTCCTTCTTTCATCCCATATCTCTTTTTTGACACCCGCGTGATCATGCGTTCTATTTGGGTTGTTGACTGCTTGAGTGTTTTCAGCGTGTGGGTGCAGCGCTGGTTGGATTGCACCCACATTCCAAGGATCCTGATTTGTTGGCTTTCCGGTATCGGCTGCCCCTTTAGCCGTATGTTCAGGCTTTCTTTGCTTTTCTTGCCCCGTGTAATTCTCAGAAGCTCGGATTTCTCCGTGGAGCACTGAAGGCCTCTTTCCCCGACGTATTCTTCCACGCAAGTGGCTGCTTCTTGCAGATAGCTTTCTTTTTGGCACAGCGAGCCTTTAGTGGCCCAGATGGTGATGTCATCTGCATATATGGCGTGTTGTATGCCTTCGATTTTGCTGAGTTTATGCCCTAGGCCAATCATTGCGATGTTAAAGAGTATCGGGGAAATTACTGAACCTTGGGGTGTCCCCTTGTTTGGTGTGGGGAATTTTTGCGATCGGATCTCTCCCAAACCTATTGTTGCTGTTCTATTGGAGAGGAAGGCTTTGACGTATCCGTGTACTTTCTTCCCACAGTCTACGCTGTTAAGGCCTTCCAGGATTGCCGCGTGGCTGACATTGTCAAAAGCTCCTTTTATGTCTAGTGCCATTAAAACGTGTTCTCCGTTGTATGGTATGTTGCTCAGAACCTCATGTTTAATTTGGAGAAGGACATCCTTTGTGGAAAGCTTGGATCGGAAAGCGAACATACTATGGGGGTATAGCTCGTTTTCCTCCATGCAATGTTGTAGTCTTTTTGTTACTATCCTCTCATATAATTTGCCTAAGCACGATGTGAGGGAGATTGGTCTTAAGTTTGTTACCTGTAGCTTTTTGCCTGGCTTGGGGATCGTTACAATCTCGGCGTGTTTCCATTCCTCTGGTACCATTTCTGCAGCCCAGTGTCGGTTGAGGAAGGCGGTGAGTTGTTGCACCAGCGCAGTAGAGGAAGGCAGAAGACTAGGTGGTACGCTGAAATTAGGAAATTCGCGGGTGCTAGTTGGGCTCGGGTGGCGCAATACTGGGGTAATTGGAGGTCGCTTCATCCTGCAGTGGTCATAAAATATGATGATGATGATGACGACGATGATGATGATGATTAAGTGCGGCCGCCGTGGCCGGTATTCGATCCGGCCACCTCGTGCTCAGCAGCCCAACACCCCCGCCACTTAGCAACCGCGGCGGGTTTCCTTCCTTTCGAACACGTTAACAGAGAAAAAATTATATAAATTACTTGAATAGGTGCATCCAGCGGTGGCGCGTAGCATGGTGTTAACAGGACTATGAAACGTTTTCCTCGTTTATAAGAGATTGGGGTTGTTTGCTTCCAAAGCAAATAGCATTGCCTACGTTGACAAGTTTTTCGTATCCAATTGACTGGCAAGAGGCGAGGAGCATGCAGAAGTGGATATGGCTTTGCGGGTGGGGGGAGAGGAGGCCTGGCTAGAGCAGTAAAGTTAGATAATTGGAGGATAAGGGCAGTGCCGGCGTCGGCGATTGACCTGCTTCTCCTTGCTTAGCTTTCGGTGGCTGGTAGAAAATCGCGGCGGCATGCAACGGAAGGGTAAAAACACCGCTAAAACAGATCCTGCAGCGAAGAAAAGTTGGCAGAGCGATGAGATGCACGTGCCGAAAGGGCTCGGCTGCTACTCAAAAACTTTCATTATACGCAAATAAATCAATTTTCCCTGGCAGCTCCAATCATCCTGTACCAGAGGGATCGGAAAGCAACCATATTTTATTCATTTGGAAATAGCGCAGTCGCTGGTTATTCCAAAAGAAAATTCAGTTTCTTTCGGCATCATAATGCATCTTTAATGGGTACATGTCACTTTGGCGTGCTCAGATATCGCGGTTTAATGACATCATGTGACAGGGGAAGTGGGCGCAGCCACAAATCTTTTGACCAATAGCGGAGGGCTGATGGCGAAAATGGCGTAGAATATAAAGTACTTATTTTTCCTTTTTTCCGTCTAATCATGCAAAATACCTACGTGCCCATGGTATCAGATGAGTAATTGTTGCGGTTTTCTGACGTCGCGTGGCAGAGAGACGAAGTGGAGGCGGCCCTAAAATATTTTAATCAATCGTGGAAGGCTGTTTGCAAGAATAAACTATAAAACTTTGGAATATCTTTAAGTTATAGCATCCCAGCTGTTGCACTGAGTGTAACAATAAGCAAATGAAAGAAAGCACCGATGATTTCACCACGTCACTCCTTTTGTGGCCGTCAATGAGGTGACGGCCCATTCATCCGCGCAAATACCGTGCTGGGCAATTAACGCAAAGCATAACGCCGCACAATCAAGTGTGAATCTAGGTAAGCCATTGAAACTTGAATCTGACCGAGGGTTGAATTTTATATCTTGATACTATTAGTACGTTAATATGAGGGCATCACGAGAGGTTGAGGAGATCCCAAACTTTGACAAACTCGGGCCTTCCTGCGTAGCGCCCCAAGCTTCTTGCTTAAGTAGCGGGATTCATGGTGGTATATTGGTCTTATTTAACAGTGATCTGGGCCCACCATCAATTGCGTGACTTCGCTCTACAGAAAGCCATTTGTAAATAAAGTTAACTTCTGTCTCTTTCTCTTGAGAAATACTGAACTGTGCTGTGTCAAACCCTGTCTTTCCATAAACGAAAAGCATAAAACATGAGCATAAGCAGGACTCAAAAAAAGAACCAATATTTATGTTGCTTTAGTGTCGTCACCCGAGGCGGCAGTGGACCGATTTCACACTTCTAACGGCAGTGCCTGATTTCCCCTGGCATTCGCAAAAAGATATTTGAAGCATATTGAGGCAAGATATTCCGGAAAAGGCCAAGTACCCCCTCTACCAACTGCTCTTCAGGGAAATCTAAAAATAAATTTCATTTCCCCGCTTAAGACGAAAGCCTCCACTATACTTCTTTCTCAAATACAGGGCGGCTGCTCAGTAAAACATTGGGAGTTCAATAATCAGCATTCTTCTGTGTATATCTTTACACGCAGATTTTGATACTTTCGCATTGTTGCAGTACCCGACGGATAGGTACGGATATGATAAAAATATATTGTTTTTTTTACTTACGCTTTCGTTCTAGTTCACACTTTCTTTTTCCCGCTTTCATATATGTGTTACGCTCATCGTCTTCCACCCTCCGTACTTTATGGCGTCATTTGTCTGAAGCGGCCGCACAAATGTGTTATGACATTTTCTATAGCAGCTACTTGGTCAAATAAGTCGTACTGAGAAGCATTCTTCACGTCCACCATCTCGCGTCAGGGTCGTGAATTTATTTAAAGCGACGCTTCCTCATCGAACCGTCCCGGACTTTCTTGACTATGACTGTGTGCTACTGACTGCCTACTGAATAGTGACTACTGACTGTGTTGCCGAGCAGCTAACACGTTGTGTAGCACTGCTATCTTTGCTACCCTTAGAAATTTCCTGGTTCGTTGCCTTGTTTTCAATGAAATTACCCACTGATAGAACAATGATACCTTTGTATCTTCACTGCAACAAACAGACATCATCAAGAGCTAAATTCCTTTAATAAAGCAAACCTTCCTATGCCTACTTTTCTAGGGTTTCGGGTTTGGATCATTTGTTTGGTCGGCTGTTTGCAGAGTGAAGTGATGTTTATTGTGGCACTCTCTTCAAGATTAGCCCGCTGTAGTTGGTCTCTAATCGTGGATAAACTGCCGTACCAAAGATGACCGATCTTGGAGGCTATAGTATAGCGCGTGGTCACGTGGTTCAGGTGGTGGGACTCTCCACGTCTTGCCGTCTTCACTGGCAAGCAGGTAATCGTTATGGTATAAAACGCTGTCAAAAACGTAATCAGTTGCCTGGTATTTGTTTACCCGCTTCATAAAAGAAGCTTCATTTCGCATATTCCAACATGTGGGTTGGATCTGCATATTTTTCTCAAACGTGAAGTTCTTATATTTAATTCATGAAAGAAACTTTTTCTGCACACTTTTTCTCGACATCTTTTTTTTTTGTACACAGCAACATATATTTTACTTCGACAGCAGTACAGCGCTAAAAAGCAGCTTTGCCTTGTCGGTCCTTCTGCCGTCCATCAATTCTGTTATCCTAACGACGACCTTTGTAGTCACTGACGACATTGTCATCAAGCCATCTACTTACTGTTCGACTCTTGACGCTTCAACCACAGTTTTACCATCGGTAGGGCCACGGGTGCTACTTCTTCACACCTTCCGTGCGCTACTTCTACGGGTGCCTGACATCTCTGTTGGTTTCCCTGTTCCATTCTTTCAATCTCTTGTGGTAAGCTTCGATCGCTTCTTCTTGTTGCCTAATCCATTCCTGTCTTTTCAGTTCCTGTTCCTGTCCTTTTAAAAATAGGTTGCCGAAGTATTCAAAGTATTCCTGGTCACTGGTGCTTTCAAACATGGCCCTACATATTTCGGTTTTTGAGCTGACATCCTCTACTTCTACGTCGAGCTCTTCACACAACCGCAACAATCTAGCTCTTGTCAAAATAACGTTAGGTCCATGGTCACTACTTTAAGCCTTGGCTCAGCTATTGCGCAATACTTGCTGTGAAACCCGCACAAATTGCAATGCAAGTAAAAACTACCAGTGGTTGAATTCTGCTTTCCCAAGACAATTTGAAGCCTGAACAATAGAGCAGAAACCAAATGCCTATCCACCGAAGTAGCCCCAAGTTACGAAGTTATCCTCCACCGAATCGAATCAATTGCAAGTCGTAAATCGTTAGACGCCTCAAATTAACTAGAATTCCAGTTGATCTCTAGGCCGATTACTCTCATATAGGCACGGGGTGTGGCTTTAGTAGCTGGTTCATATCTATGCTGAAGGCTGCTTTCTACTGAGCCATGCTACAACCACAGTATTATTATAGGCAGTTGTGCACGCTATATCGGCTTTTAGCACGTCTAGGCTATCAAATACAATGACTCTCAAGCGCAAAGCCAGGTACTCACCCTGTACCGTGCAGTTATGATGCGCTCTGTTAACCCAGCCGCTCGCGAACCAGGTGTGGCTATCGGCTTTGGCTGCAGTATCCATCTCAGCGCTGCCATCCAGTCGCTCGCGAACCAGCTGTTGAAGACTGGCGTTGGGTACAGGTTTAATCTTACCGCTGCCATCCAGTCATTGTGGCTCGGAGTACCGTTTAGGCCATGAATCCTCCAGCGACAAGGATTACTATGTTCGGGAGCAGGAGGAAAAGAAAGAGGGTTTATTTTGCATTATTTATTCTGGCTCCCGATATGGAAGCTCATTCCGTGTAGGATCACTTAAAATGTCTCAGATCGCCACATGTCTGTGTTGGCTCGCACGTGTCGCTTCAATTTTTCAATACCTTGTTACTCGCAGCACATGAATACATGAAAATGACCAACAAGAATGTGTTTGGTATTTCGCGCAGCCCCTGCCAGGAACCACCATGCAACAGCGAGCGCTACACTGCCCTCCGTACAGCAAACATTTGGTGTGATTACTGTAACCACTAGCCCAGCGCGCATGGAAGAATCGACGAACTTGGTAAGCGATTTAACACTATGCGGCTTTGTCTATCTTCAATATAAGTGTATTTCTCTTCTGAACGATGCTCTTCGTTGCTTGAAAGTGTAGTTGCGCGTGCTTGCGGTGCTGCCAATTTCTACCTGATGCGTTGGCTTTCTTTTACTTGAGCAGTAAGTAGGCGGTGTTTGTACAATTACCTTGTCGCACATGTCACACAGTCGCTTTTTATCGCAAAGCGGCAATTTTAGTCGCAAGCGGTTATTATTCGCCAGAAGAAAGCGTTACTGATTATACTGGGTGTGCTGCCGCAGTCGGAAGAGACGGAAGATGTTCGCTAACAAATGTCTTGGTAACGTGACCATTCTTGTATATATTGTGGGTATTTATTGTGCACTTTATCATCTGTATGTTGTCATCAGCAACGCTGTGCAGGCGCATATTCAGTGTGAACGGTGCCAAGGGTCCTTCGCCGTATCTCTCGGGCTCAAAAAAGATCAGCCCTTACGTTGACGTCACAAGTGGTGGAGGTACTTCTTGTTCCCCCGCGCTGTGCATGCCTGGCCCTGCACGCCCTGGAGCTTCGTTAAGGTCACAGCTTGTGGTCACTGTCTGCTAGCATGTCGTAAAACAAGATGCACCCGGATGCTCTCGCAGAGGCCCCCAAATCCTATGCTGAAATTACGAACTTCTACAAGGAGACCAGACGCGTGCACCCGCCTCCCCACCCCGACCTCGACCGAGCTCAAGCCACCATGCTTCGCAGACTGCGGATATATTCTATTCTCAGTCATTCGAGGCTTTATTTAATCACTGGCGGGTATTATGACCCTATCTGTAGTAAGTGCGATCACGGAGTATTCGCCACTCGGGCGCACATTCTCTGGGGATGCGAGAGTAACCCTCCCCCATAATCATTACTGCCAGCTCCCTGTGCGGAGCATTGGAACCAGCTGCTGGCAAAAGCAGACGAGAAAACCCAACTGGCATACGTCTCGTGGGCCCGAGACGTCGCCCCCACCTGGGAGCCACACTAGGCCTACCTGCCCTAACTTCCAACCCTGCAGTGGCAAATAAAGTTGTTTCTCTCACTCTCTCTCTGGCGCTTCGACCCTAACCATCCCGACACCGCAAGCCGCACCTTCGCTGATCATTAGTGGCCTTCAGCGCAATCCCCATATGTTCACTGCTCTTCGCGATGAAGATGTTTAGGACAGGCTGGACGATCACGAGGGCTTCAGCTTTGCTAATCGGGGGGCCATGTTTCGGTCCATTTGAAGGGTGTGGCGAATAACTGGCTTTTCAACCATGAGTTTGATTTCTTCGATTGGACCAAATTCAAGCGGCAGCTTCGACGGATTTTTTGTCACGCCGGTGGTCACGCCGGCAGGGTGCGTCATATTCTGAAAGGTATTGGGACTAAGGAATCAACGTCCTCACCACCAAGAACCCGGCTACCATCCCTGACATCGTCTTGATATGCTAGTGCTTCGACGAGCTCGAGTCCGTACGCTTGCAGCCAGAATGCGTACGCCATTCTTCGCCCCCTGACCGCGCGTAATGATTCGGGCGATAATCTGCGAGGAACTTCAATAACTTGGGTTTCCATCGCCGTTGGTACTTTCTGCTCAGCCTTCTGGTGAAGCGCCACGCGAAGTCATCAAGGAGGAGCTCGCGTCCATGCCCTGCTATACCACACTACTGCAAGGATAATTATGACGCATCTCATTATGTAGTTTTCTACCAGCCTGGCGCTGAAGTGCGGCTGACACCAGTGCACACTTCTGGGTTATGTGAGAAGTTTCACTTCCAGTTTTGTTGTGCAATATATGGTCCTGGAAATTATTTCTCCCGTTAGTTATCACGTCACCGCTGTTGCTACGTCAACTGATTGCCTTTGCCACTCTACCGAAGTGGTCCTGGTTTCTCGTATACAGGCCTTGACGCGGCGTTCCCCGTACCGTTAGGCTGCGGCCCCGATGGCCGCTCTCGCGCGGGGGAAATTAGGGCGGGCATTTATTGTGCACTTCTTCATGAACTGTGCATTGTCGTTATCATGTGTGTGTGCCCTTCTTCATCGTTTGTGTGGGCGCATCATCAGCGTGGACTGTGCCGAGAGTACTTCGCCATGCCTCTCGGGCTCAAAAAGGTCAGCTCTTACTGCAACGCTGTAGCGGCGCGTCTATCGCCTCAAAATTAGGCGAAGAATATGGGCTCACGTGCAGTATCGCGAGACTAGAACACGCAAGCGCGCTCTACCTGAGCGGCCGTTGTGTCGGCTGCTCCCTAGATCCCACTTTACCATGGCTGGCCATCCTAAACAAACCGTAGCTCCGGCGGCTACCTCTTCGCATCGCCTCCTACAAATTGGCGACCCGGACGACGAAGCCCGGCCACGTCAATGTCCGCGTACCGACTCTACGAAGGCGAGTAACCTGTCCTCACGTAGTCCGGCAGACGCCCCGTAGTTCTAGGGCGTACGGGAATTCTACATCGACATGCCGGACATGTGGTTCATCCAGCTGGACAGCCACTTCCTTCTCGACAAGGTTCCAGCCTCCGGCTGCGTTGCCAGCCCTAGTTGCCACCCCACGGCTCTGATTTCAACGATGACTTGCGGGCAGCCGTCTTTGCTTACGATGTCACCTCGAGTGCTTTGTCACAACAGCTCTCGCCATTTGAACCATCGCGTGATTCCGCGTCTTGTCATCCCACATCGCCTGCGTCCAGGTGTGCCGATCGTCAACACACACCGGCCTCAGCGTCAAACCTCTACTCAGTTCGTGAGTCTCCTCCCCAGCTCAAAGCCAGCTGCGCGACGATTCTTTCCAAGGAATTCACTTGGCCAAACGTAAGCGCTTTCAGCTGTTCTGCGGCCCAAAGCTTTCCTTTCTTCCAGTTCTTGTAGGATGTCCTGTTGCCCGTGTGTGTGTGTGTGTGTGTGTGTGTGTGTGTGTGTGTGTGTGTGTGTGTGTGTGTGTGTGTGTGTGTGTGTGTGTGTGTGTGTGTGTGTGTGTGTGTGTGTGTGTGTGTGTGTGTGTGTGTGTGTGTGTTTATCCTGGGAGGTTAAGGCCATTTTTGCATTGCCCGGTTGTTGTGCGACCTCTTCTTGCTGTTCACTTACGCAGGAGCTGCGGTCGTGTGCCAACAGTTGTCAGATCAGATAAACCAGTTTTGTTTAATTAATTAGTAAAGGGGCAACTACATCAGGTACATTTCGACAAAAATACGAACTATTCGTTCTTCATTCTAGAGATACTTGCTCACAGAGGCCTTGGTCAGAGGGGCGTGGCTTTTGCGAGAACGTTTAAGGCCGCGGGTTATTGTACACTACGCGACGAATACCAAGGTTTGCGGCACAATTGTCTTTTCTCAGCAAAGTTGGGAATGAAACGCTGCTCCTTAGTAGTAATGATGAATGTTTATTGACGGCGTGTAAAAACCTGTATGGTTTACTAATACCAATATTAGTAGCAAACAGCTGTAGTTTTGCCCAAGTTGCTACATATCTGTTTTTTAGTGTGGGCATGCGTACACATGCATGCCGTACTAATACATCACGAATGATTGTCGGGCTGTGTTTTATGTCATTTGCGCAGACGGCTTTACCCTCCGGTGATTCGCCAGTCACGGCACCACACATCTACTCTACTCCTGGCCATACATAGGTTTGCGCTGGCAGCATAGCCGATGCCCTCTCAGTCTCCACATCTGATTTCAAAGCGCACTTATCTTTTGCCTCTTTGTGTATTAAATCAAGAGCTTAATTACACATTTACAGTTTTGCAAGCGCTTGTTCTCGTACAGAAAGTTGTGCTGCCAGAAGAGCGGGTGCTAAAAGGCATGATTTCTGCCCATCTCAAGCGTCTATGCTGCAACGAAATTCCACTTGGGCTAAATTGACTATAAATGCCTAGCGGATACTTTCAAAGTAATATTGGCAAAGCCACTAGCCTGGTAATTACCAAATCTTGTAATTAGTATATAATAAATAGTGCCTATGCAGACGACACTTGCACCTGGGGGCAAAGCGGGAACGGTGAGGACATGGCGAATACTGAAAAGCCGTACGTGATTGTTGCCCTCTCAGTTACGCCTAGGCCTCCAGGCACCTTGCTCGCTCATCATTTGCAAGGCTACGGGTGGATCTCTCGGCGCGCGTTCTCCTAGTGCGCTCGTGGTTTGAGTTGTTGCAAAAATGCCAATGTTGCCGTGCTGTGGCCATGCCGCGTTGCATGGCCGTCGGATATCCGAATACGTACTCGAACACGAGCGACGGCCATGCAGTACACAACGTTCAGTAGAGGAAAGCCGAACGCATCTTTCCTGTCCCAGCTTTCAAAGGGCAAGCGTGCACCGCCGCGCAGCAGGCAAGCGCGACGCGGACCAGCCAACGCGCACAAAGCACGTAAGCTGCAGCTGGCGAAGCCGCACAAGCTACATTTCAACAGCACAGTCACTTACCGGTCAAGGTCTGCGATGACGCACGAAAAACCAAAGTTGTGTTCAGGGTCGATATTCTCGAGAGATGATTTCCGGTGGTGCTTTATCTTCAAGTCATTTCGCGCGTCTCTACATCAGACGCGTCGAAATGGACGAATGAAACCCTTTCTGAGGCAGCGCCAGAAACAAGCAGAACCGCATGCTGCATTTGTTACGAATGGGTACGCGACGCGGCGGCCATGGTCTAGATGCGGCGGCAAGCCGTGCAGGAAATGTAATGTGGCCGGAGCCAAATGACCAAGCGTTTTTACGGCAGCTCTCCGGCCTGTCTGGTCGTCAGTTAGCACCGAGCCATTCTATAGCTCGGCCGTGCTGAGCCTCGGCTACTTAGGCTGTACAACAGATGACGCTATTGTGTGATCGGTCGACTAGTCCGGCGTTTCTAGCGTGCCAGGCAGCAGCCGGCGAAGACGGATACGTCATGCCGCAGACGATGAGATCGCTAAAATTTTACTCTGCGCTTTAACCACAGAAGCCCGGCAACCAGTTGCCACAGCGCAAGCGCACCAGTTCGCTGCGATCGAGCGCTGCTTTGTTTGTCGAAGGCGCAAACGCAACGCGCTCGCTTCAGTAAACCCGAACTGTGTAGAGGCCACCGCCCTGCATGTCAGCCAAGCGAGCGCGCGATGCACCATGTTCCAGCGGCTCTGGCGCGCGATAGGACATGCTCTATTCCCGGGCGAGCCAGACTAGACTGTAGAGCGTCCATGTCTCGCCGTTGTAGCGTAACTTCGCAATACGCGGATCAATGTGCGTGCACTTCAGATTCAGCCCAAACTTTCGCAATCTTAGTATGACCCCAATTTGTTTTTATAACTAGCAATTTTTTGGTCCGAGTTCTTTTGTAGCAACTGGAGGTAACCATTTTCGGATGAAATATTTTTTGGAGGGATGCATATTTCGAGGTAGTATAGATGTGCGAAACCTACAACTCCGAGGTATATGTGGGTGGTTTATAGCAGAAACCGTAACAGCATGTGGGTACCAAGCCGACTCGATAGTCATTGTATTTCAGGGTGATGCCCTTCAACCCATGCCCGGAAATATTTTTTTTTAAGTTTTAAGGAAATGCGTTGCGAGGGGAAGCTTTAGGCAATTCTAGCTTCTGTGTTATAACCTGTAGAACGTCTCCGCAAAAAACAGAATCGACTTTTGAATCATTATTCAATAAATAGTTGAAAGCGAACTTGGAGGCAAGATAACGTTGACTAAATATTTGCACATCACTGTGAAGTAATTGTTCTATCAAACATTTAATGTCCCTAGTCGAAATCTTTCCCACGTTGAACGGGGACAATAATTTCATGCCTGCTACTCACTCACTTTTGTTTCTCGCCACTTGTACTAGTGCAGAACTCAAGACAAAACTTCGCCTCTCAAAGCAGTTATAGGGGTTACACGGGTAGTATAAGTGTTACATGGGCTAATAGTTTCAATGTACATTACGAAACATACGTGTAGCAAAACTGGAAAAATGTGCACCCATAGTAAATATAACCCTGCTAAGAGGGTACCCGCCGCGATACCCCAGTAGCTACGGTGTTGCGGCGGTGAGCTCGAGGTCGAGAATTGAATTCCAACCGCGACGACGGCATTTCAATGAGACAAAATCCAAATACACCCTTGTACCCATATTTAGGGACTCGTTAGTGAAAACCACTTTGTCAAAATATTTCCGGAGTCTCCCGTCACGCCATGTGTCATAATCGCAAAGTGGTTTGGCACGTAAAACGATAGATTATGGTCGACGCTGCAGTCTGAACATGCCTCGTATGCGAACAATTTGTATTCTAGTGCCCCCTTGGGATAGGTGTGATTTTGAATAAAATGCTCAAAACACGTCACCAACTTACGCTAGTTTAACTCATAGAGCGTCTTCCGTGCCTGGCATTACTACGCTGTGCGCGTTGATATCGCTGTATTGGTGCTGTGTGAGCACTTATGGTGATGACTGCTGAATAGCATGGTCCTTGCGCTGTTGCCACGTTTCGCTGTGGTTGACACGTCAACCAGCAAATGTTGCTGCCCAAAGTGGCATATGAAAGTGAAGCATTCCTGCTCAGAACTTGTATCCCAACGGACACCTTTTTTTTTTATTGCGCTTATCTAAACACTTGAGTCGACCTCTATATATGTAATGTCAGAATCGTGCAGACAAGAATCCTTGAAAAACTAATCGCTACGTCTTCCTGTTTAGGCTAGTGGAGGCTGCGCTTTCTAAGTCGGCACATTAATAATGAAAAGGGAATCACATTGTTGGTGCCTGTTGTGAACTCTCCCTCTATCATTGCTCCTGCTGCGGTCGCCGTCACAGTTCTGTCTTACCGTGTTTTTGACTGAAGTAAGGAATAGCTTTTTGGAGGAGCAGCGAATTAGGGTCCTCGACGCAGGGTTATTGCATTGTCTTGGATAGCGATTTCACTTCCAGGAGGAAGTAAGAAATGGAGAAGGGAGACGTTAACGGGAAAATCATGTAGTTGGCTACCCTGCGCTGGCAGAAAGGTGAATAGAAATATGAAAAAAGAGAGACAGAGGAGCGAATGAAAGAAAGAAGGAAGGTGAATTCGCCGCACGTGCGCGGTGGGCACAACTAAATTACGAAACGGCTCTTATTATCACGTGCCTGGCATCCGCGTAATCTGTCCTGCATAACTGCTATGCAGAAAGTGAGCTTTCTTTAACGTCTCTATTGTGGCACTATTGGGCGAAATTCTCATTGTGACGCTACATGTATTTGACGTAAGGCTTAAGACACTGATAGAGCTCTAAACAGTCTTTCGCAAAATCTAAGATATCGTAGCAATTTATTATGCAAAAAAGAAGTGAGGCGTGCAGACAGGACACAAGAGTAGAGACGTGGACAACACAAACGCCTCTCTGCTTTTGTGTCCTGTCTGCACGCCTCACTTCTTTTTTGCATAATGAATCCTTACCAACTAGCTCAGCTTTCTGTCGTTCGTAGCAATTTAGTTTCTTATTGAATTCGGAGTTATGGTCTTCCTGCATTCAGAGAAGAATCTCAATTGGAGACTGGACAGCAAAAGAATCTCAATTGGTGAATAAACAGAATACTGAAGTTACTACAGAGTGCTAATTTCCCCAAGTCCAACCAATCTTTCTACAGGCGGATGTGAAAAAGTCGAGACTAAACTCCTCCAACTCGGAGACCTCCGTAGAGTCAATTCAACATACAAGTACGGGCAGCGCGGCATGGCCAACCATGCTTGGCATAGCGAATGCAGCAAGTATTTGCAGTCGAGGCAGCTCGCAGCTTCCGCCAGGGCGCGTAATTTCCCACAGGGCAGAACACTCTCGATACCGGTGGGCTGCTCGGACGGCGCCGGCGAATGTTTCGGAAAGACAAAGTGCGCCCCCGACTATCCAGAACACGAGAACGAGGCTGCTATAAAGTCTTGGCCAGCGATAAATCGTCATGGGACCTCCTCGCCAAGAACGGGCGCGGCTTGTGCGGTGCAAAAACTGGGGTCTGTTGTGAACGCCAAAGTAGGGGAGCAGGGAGCCGGAAGCCATTGCTGAAGTGGGTGCCCAGAGTTAGAGGGTGTGGCTGAGAATGTGTGCACTCTGTAATTAGCGCGTGCGTCTTCGCTTAATCGCTGGCGTACGTAGTAGAGTCTATCACGTTTAGAGTGCGTTTTCTTGTCGCCGGGCGCTTTTACTACCCGATGCTACGGGGGTACTGCACGCACGAAATACTTTCCTGCTCAGCGTTTTATGACCATTAGAGCGTTTAATGGAACACTTCGGTAACTTTGCGAACGTTTATAAAGTACCATTATATTTTAACTGGAAACCTTACCTTTAGTATTTTGGACTGTTATAACGTCACCTCTCCTTTTATTCGCAATTCGTGACAATAAAGTGACAAAAAATATATGTTGGTGCCAACGGCAATATCTAGAAATATATAGCCCTCAGTTTGTTGACTTGGTTAAAAGTAAGACGTTCTTTTGACATTGTAACAATGTTTTAGACGTTCGTTGTGGTATATTTTCACTTACTTCGCTACAGCCAACTAACTTACACTTGAAGAAGCGGAAATTATAGGCACAACAAAATTGCAACGGCCAGTTACGTTGCGGGGTAGCACCCTTACCACGCCTAACAGCCGACAGCAGTACAGAAGCTACGGCATGCAGTGTCAGCTTAGCTTGTCGGCTGGCGAAACGCACGGTTTGACTGCAATGCGTTAAAAATGAAAAGGCGCCACCTCATCACACCATAGGTTGAAAAGGTGAAAGAGGCTGCGGAATGTTTGCGAAAAAGGCAAAGTTTCCATTAGGCAGAAGTGGCAAACCTAACGCCAGTACACTAAGCTGGGCGAGAACCTTACGACCAGCCCACCTGCTGCCGCGAGTCTCCGTCATGTCCTTCCTCGTTTCGGCCGAGCTGCTTCAGTCCACAGTGAAGCTTACACCTGCTTCCCGGAGAAGCATCCGCAGTGCAGTCTTGGAGGGCGCTGGGGAAAGCATGTGGCAACCTGACAGAGGAACTGAGCTCGATAGCTAAAAGAAAGGAGAGGTTGCCGCGGCTATTTCTTGCAATGGCGCCTTCGTCTTTACTACACAATGAGCCACTGAACTTGGGCGCTGCTCTTTCCAGTACCAACTTGGCATGGAAAAATTGAAGTACTGACGACTTCGAGTAATTAATTTTATTTCAATGTGCAATGAATATAAGAACAACTCTCGAGTCGGTGCGCGGTGCAACAGCAGACGCCTCAAAACAGTTAATTGGTTTAGTTGGGCCCGGCGTCTTACATGCTTAGTTAAACGCAGACAAAAGACGACGGCCACTGGGCACGCAGAGCACTTTGTGTGCACTGCTGTCGTTGTCTTCTGCCTACGCTGCTTAAGAGCATTATGTGTCTCTTCACAAACCTCAGGAAACGTGTTCATTTGCACTCCAAGCGTACCAGTCACTAACAGCATCCAGCGTCGCTTGAAAATTTTCCTGTAATAGGTTTAACGTGCTGTGAGCACGCATGCACTCTAAATGGATGCTTACTCTGCGTCATAACATTAACGTTCTACTTATCTAGTAACCCCATAACTGATGCGCATTTCTGGTTCCTTTTATTATGTCAAATAATACGAACAGCAATTGTCGCTTGAAGTGTTGCGTGGCTTAAGCTTATCCACATTGGCCGTATTTCGTCACTGAGAGCCTTAAATGGATGCGAGGAAACATGAAGATGCTGAAAACTTTTGTGGTGTCGTAACGACGGCCTCCCGTTGCTTCAAAATTAAGTTAAAAGACGCACGCTGGCGACAAATTCATTGCAGCGGTTATGTACTCAACGCGGCCTTTGCAGTTGTTGAGGACAAATACAGCGGATAATTTCGCTTATGACCACAACAACTAAAGCTGCTCTATAGTAAAAATTACTTGCGGTGAGTCACACATTACGGAATCAAACTAGTCAGCAGAGAGTGGAAGTCAGCCGTGCGTTTATAAATGCGCGGTAAAGGTGTCGCCCCCAGAAACAGCTTGTTATATATTTATTCAAGGAGTGCTTGAGAATGCGGAGCTTCCCCCCCCCCCTCCTTATCCTCAAGGCATTCTAGATTCTAAGCTGTTCCACCACTCAACGGAGGGGAGTGGCGGAACACTTGCCCCTTGCGTGAAAAAGACGCTAAGCTTCTAAATATATTGCCCTGGAGCATCAATGAAGTCCAGCGACCGCTTTCCTCCTCCGACGGGCGGCATTGTCACGCATATCCTTGCGTCGAAGGGGAATGCTGAGTGCAAGAACGTTCTAGAACACGGTGTTTAAAGGGAAACTGAATAGTCTGTCGAATTCAATAAGACGCTCATATACGGATGCGGTAACCTTATAAACCATGAAGGTAAAATTTTGGGGGGGGGGGGATTTTTCATTTAGGAGCGACGCAATCGTCGGTTAAAATTGCGCTGTAGCTCCGCCCCCCGTCTAGCGCCGCGCGCTGCTGCTGACACTGACGATGCGACGATGCAATTGTTCGCCATTGTGTGCTAATCGAAGAAATCAAAGACAGGGTAGCTCTGTAAACGAGTTCTCATACAGTTCGGAAGTTTACTGGAGGGCTATTATCATATGGGGGTCTATTACAAGGCTCGTGGCTGCAATCAAACGTTTAAGCGCAGTCGTGGCTCATACGTAGGCGGCGTTGCAACACCACGCCATCAGCGTGCTTCACCGCACTCGTTACAAATTCCTACCTGGCCTCCGGCGTGGGGGAGCATTAGACATGGCTTTAGAAAAGGTAATCTAGGTCTTCGACACACGTTCCGTTACAATTATATTTGATATTAGCTACGCCGTCTGACGCTAGCGTGCAGCGCCGCACGAACATCGTTGCGGACTTACCTTTAACAGCTTCGCTATGAATTATACCTGTACTGAGCTTATATAAGGAGAAAACAAGTGCCCGAAAGGGTCCAGTCGAGGTTCTTTAATGCTAAAACATTAAATGCCCCATTACGTGAAAATCCGTCGGCGCAGTCCCTGAAACGTGGCACCAAAAATGACCCACGACACACTTAGTAAACGCATGTCACAATACGTTCGGATTGACGTCAGATTTCTCAAGATTGCTCATGGACGTTCCTGTAAACAAAGTAAATTATGGGCTTTGCAAATAAAATTTGGGGAATTAAGGCCTGGGTGGGAATCAAACGCGCACATCCGGGGCGCGAGGCAAGAATGCTTTTGCGACACACACACACACACACACACACACACACACACACACATACATATATATATATATATATATATATATATATATATATATATATATATATATATATATATATATATATATATATATATATATATATATAGTTCAAGCTACAGAAGCACGTAGGAAAAATGCTATGACTTTACTTCTGCCAGGGTGCGGCTTTCATCAAGAGCTTTGATGAAGGCCGGGCCCCGGCAGAACCGTCAGTAAGGTCATGGAATTTTCCCTACGTGCGTCTATTCCTTGAACTATTTCTGTGCCGGATCCTGTGATTCCATGTTCCAATGATATATCCCTAGTGACTTCTAGCGTTCTGAGACACTGTGCGGGGTTCCGATGCGGTTTTTGAGAAAGTGGCATTCGAAGGTACCTCACTTCCCAAACCATCCTAAGCGCATTCTTGGGTAGCAAAGCCTGGGTTGGTTCTTCTGAATTTTTTTAATGCGTTACCACTGAGTGATAAAGAGAAAATCAGACATCCACCCGTTCGTAGCAATTGCTGTAAAGGAAACGGGTCCCTCGAAGGAAAAGCCTCGCAGCTGAAGAAAAAGTCGCCCTCGTCCGGGACCCAAACCCGGGACCACCGCCTTTCCGGGGCAGCCGCTCTACCATCTGAGCTAACCAGGCGGATAGCAGATGACAGGGGGAAGTCGAATTTGGCAACTCGAAGCAAAGGCAAGGCTTTGACGTAATAGTTCTGAGAATGTTCTGGCGTAATAGTTCTGAGAGTAATAGCACTTAGAGTGTTAAAGCAAAAAGTGTATATGTTTTGTGTTTGAATTGTGTATAGCCGATCGGGTAGTATAAATGTCTACATATACGAAGTGCACCTGACGGTATTTTTCTCCGGACTGCAGTCAGTTGCCCTTCGTTCCTCAAAGAGGCCGCACCTGATTCGAGTGAGCTCCTGAACAACACTTTGCAATGTGGTGAACGCGGTTTAACCGGTCAATCCGGGACCTCATGAAGCTGTGAAGCAGTGGCGACGCACTTCTCTCTTATTTACCGCTAAATCGGCACTGAATGTTCTTCTAATATATTTCATGCTCTTTTTGCAATGTGAGCAAACACTGATGCGGCACATATGTAACGAGTTATGCGTTAACATTCCCAATGGTTCATGCAACACTAGAAGGAAGCTAAAGAATGCTCTTCAAACGGCTGGACAAGAATGCTAAGGAATGCCATTTGAGAAAGTTGAAGTCAATTGAGGCGATTAAATGAACCTTCGGGGTTTTACGTGCCAAAACTACTTTCTGATTAGGAGGCACGCCGTAGTAGGGGAAATTTCGACAACCTGGGGTTCTTTAATGTGCGCCTAAATGGAAGTATACGAGTGTTTCCGCATTTCGCCCCCATCGACATGCGGCCATCGTGACCTGGATTCGATCCCGCGACCTCGGGCTTAGCAGCCTAACACCATAGCCACTAGGCCACCACGGCGAGTCAGTTGAAGTGATTGCCAGTTCCCCTGTCACATCATAGCACTTCAGGGATAAGAAAGCGAGCTAGTTTTATTTTTATCACTTCTCGACAGAAAGCTGTCGCGAGTGTACTACTTAGCCGTAATATTCAGCTTCCTGATCTATTTAATTACGCTACGCCTTTACATATACGACTAGTAAGCGAGAACAGATGGAAATCTTTATTACATGGAAAGTTGTCCACCTTAAATATTAATTCGCTTCTCTTTCTTGCAATATATAAATTATTAGCACTTTTCCTAGGGCGCGTTAAAGATCCTCTGGTGGTCAAGATTATTGCGAAGTCTTCGCCATACGGCGTGTCTTGTAATCAAATCCTGGTTGTGGAACGTAAAATCCCATAATTCTTTCATTCATTAGGCCTTCTTTTGCTGTTAGGAGTCACGCATTCGGGATTTTCCGATTGCTCCTAAACAAAACATTTGAGAGGTATGGGGCAGATGATGGAGTAACAAAAGCAGTGATAAATATTGGCATGAACAGATGAGGGGGGGGGGGGTGCGAAGTGGGGGGGATGGGCGGCGTCGGGCCTTATCAAAGGAAAGCTTGCTGCACTTTATACACAAGACCATATCACTTCAATGTACTTGAGCTTGAGCAACAATGTACTTGAGCTTGAGTATTGAGCAACAGAAAGCTTTATCGGGAGTTTTTCATGTTCCTCTACAATTTTGTCATTGGGACTTTTCATCTAAAGATAATATTTGAGAAGTTGATTAATTAATTAAGACTAGTTACCTAGTTAGGCGAAATGAAAAAAAAGCTAATCCGAGTATCTTGAAGCGATGACAAACAACATTACCTTGGTTGTGTCTAGCTGCGTGGCTTTTGCATATATTTAATGTTTGGCTCGAGTTACGCGGGTTACCCTGCATAAGCCTGTATAGCCGTGGGCAAAGAGAGCTTCACTTTATTAATTGCGCGGCAAGGAGAAAGACGAGATGAACGGGAATTTGGCATTTTGATGCCGCTCTGTTCACTCCAGTCTGATTGTGCAAATTTATCTTTCAGTCGCTCCTTACACGTTAACCAAGTGTTTCTTACTCATTCCGATAAAGGGCACGCGCACCACGGCTCAAGCTTCCGTATACGCAGTTTTTTTATGCCCTCTGTGGCGAAACTCATTATCTAACTCAAACAGTTTGATTGAAGGACCTTGCAATATGTAACGTAGATTGTCTCTCGATCCACGTAACCGCAATCAGCAGACGACACTGCGCCGTCTGCGACTGCGCTGGTGAAAGAATCTATTAGAGCTAAAGTACGTCCCGGTTGCAGCGCAGATCGTGCTCAGTATGCGCTCTACCTCGTAAGTCTTACGGTGTTATAGCGAGTCTCACAAGCGGAACTATCTCGAGAAAGAGCATAGGAAAAAAGTTCTTTTAGTTTCCGTTGCGCTTCCGTTTCCCTGATTCATTCTATTCTCTGCTTCGTCGTTTGCCAAGCTCACACCTACTATGATCGCGAATACGCACGAAGAGCACCGTGTCCAAACGCGTTCGTGGCCTCCTAAATGCGTGCACGGGCGGCTGCCAATCTTACGCTTTCGCAAGACTCTGCAAAGCCGTGTTCCTCGTAGTTTGTTTCAACATACAGCGGACCGTGTTAGTCACGTGGTGGGAAAACGAACGGACCTATGCCGCAACGATTCGCGACGCCGGCAGAAGACCGCGCACGGCCCAATCTCTTAAGCACATCGGCGGTGGCAGATGGTGACGCTGACGAGGCCTCGACAGCCGAGGCGCTGGCTACGTCGATGATGGTGGAAGGGAGCGGCTGCGGCTAGAAGACGTAGCAATGAGGCAAAAGAATATGGCACCCTATTATACCAGCTGCCCATGGCGACCGCAGCGACCACCGGGCAAAGGGAGAAAGTGGTAACGGAATACCACTTCAGTAATGAATGGAAGGAAGAAGCTGAAGAAAGGAAGGGAGCAACGGCAGAAGTGCAGATACCGGGTGTGGGCTTGGGAGAACCTGTCGATAATACGAAGTCGATACCAAGCCTTGCTATCGATGCGTTTCCGCAGCCGGTGGCATCGACCGGGGATCTAGCGTGAGAAAATGGCGTACAGTGCACGTGGCATCTACTTCCTGCGCCCCAGCTGTTTGTGTTATACCGTTTACACTGTTTCTCTCTTTCTCGCCATTACTTCATCTTATGCTTCTGTCTCCGCACTAAAAGTCATTGCTGCCAGTTGAAAAATACGCCAGTTGCAAGCGTCTTTTTTAATCTGAGCATAAGTTTAACCTCTGCCTTAAGTTTTCCGGCTACACACAGATGCCAACAGAATTTCCCCATTTTATCAAATAATATCCAATGTTGTTCATTCCCTAAGTTCTGTCAATCCCCTGACATCAACAGAGTTGCTCCATTTGCTCGCCAACAAGAAATAATATTCATCCTGCTTTCTGAATTTATGTGCGGAATTCTTGTGCTCCTCCTTAACATCAGTTGTTTTTCCCCCATAATCTGTTAATTAACCACTGCGAAAAAGCACGATTACAAGCCCATCACGTAGATGTTTGATAGTTGATAGCATTGTATCACATGCTTTGTGGTTGAGACCATCCTAAGTAAGCGCAAAAACTTTTTCTACTCTAGCAATATATGACTCATTTGTCTAGCAATATTGGCGGGAAATACTTCGCGCATAAATGTGCGTGGGAAAGGTGTTTACTATACATGATAAATGCTGCTTCTTCATGAACACACACTTTAGCATCATAATAAAATGCAAAATATTTATTTATTTATTTTCAACACTGCCAGTCTCTTTATCGAGACCATAGCAGGTTAGCATATTGTTACAATGTAAGCGTTGATACAACATTTTTCATAGAACATGTGTATACAAAGTACAATAAACTAGATACGCCACATGTAGCTACACAGTACAGTCTGGAAAAATACAGAATGCAAAAAAGAAGGACGTCGTTTCATGCATATAATTAGTGAAGTCAACTATAACGATAAAACATGTTATAAATGCAATAAATTGCCATTCAATACAATCTCGTGAAATATAAATGCAACACAACCATTTACAACCTAACTGTGTATAACTTAATATAATCTAACATAACATAAGAGAGATCTAAACAATGTAGAAAACAAATTTGCATAAGACTAAAATATTTCTAGCAGTTATTCCTTACTCTTTTCTATCATGTTACTAAATATTGAAGGCGAGTCTATATCAGCTATTGCTGAGTCGAGGTGTTCCATTCCATAACAGCAGAAGGGAAAGAAGAGTATCTAAATGTGTCGGTTTTACAAAGGTACTCAACTAACATTTTATTATGCTTATGGCGTGAAATACGGGACGTAGAGAAAATAATGTATTTTGAAGAATTTATGTTGAAGCGGTTGTGCAACAGGTTGTGTATGAATTTTAGCTGAGCTTCCTTTGCTCTGTTTACCAGTGTGTTCATTCCGGATGAAGCCAGGAGTTCTGTGGGCGAGTCATTGGTTTTGTACTTGTTGTGAACAAACCTTATTGCTTTCCTTTGAACTTTTTCCATTTCGGCTATGTTTGTCTTTGTGTGAGGAAACCAAACTGTGTTGGCGTATTCTAGTACTGGCCGCACAAAGCTTATATATATATATATATATATATATATATATATATATATATATATATATATCATAGAAGTTTGATATCACTGGGAGCATATTTCAGGGACTTCTTAAGGAAGGAAAGCTTACGGGTGGCTGCTGAAGTGATGTTGGCAAATATTCTGACTTGCTTGGTTACAGTCACGTTCGTCACACCTGACTACGGAAAGGGGCACGTGAGCAGAGAGAAGGAACATAAATGGTAGCCTATATGAAGTTTGACTTGGTTTATACTATAGCTGGTTACGCTTCCTCTTTCGCCTAAGATACGGAAGCCAGACGAAACGTAGTAACGGAAACGCGTTCCCTAGTCCCAATCCAACGTGTGCAGCAAGGTTCATCGTTTTTTATTGCAGTACCAATTATATGGACACTCATGGCACATTTTTGTTGTCGCCGTCGTCGTGATGTTCCGTATAAAGTTCAAGGGCAATAACACCGTCGCCGCACGTCGTATGCTGTATGTGCGAATGAAAGCACGCGAGGGAAGACGACCATCGCAGCTCAGTTTGGCGCATGCGGATGAAGAAAGCGGAGAGAAAACGCGCCGCCTTCCGTCAAGCGAAACGCCGTGGGGGGTATGGGAGGAAGGGAGGGGGGCGACGTTGTGCTCCGGCAGCAGCTACGCATTTCGCAACCAGGTGCTAGGGGAATTGACAATCGTGACTTAGTGTCGCGCGCCCTATATGTATGAAAGCGGGTAGGAAGAGCAGGAAAGAGGGGGAGCGGGTGGCTTCGACTCCGCCAACAAGTGCGTACTCTGCGCGGCTGCGCGCGGTCGCGCGTGCCGTATCTTGAAGGGAATATGCAGTGGCACGTACCTTTGTGCACGTTGTATTGTAGTCGCTCTTGCGTTGAAGTGATAGATGTCACGAAAATCACTTCGCTCGCTGCTGCTGCCTCGCTTGCTCACACCACCGTCCAGCGTTTCGCAGCGAGCATCTGCGCCCATTCATTGTGATGTGTTAATTTTAGCTTGTTCGTGCTGACAGCATGCTTGTTATTTCAGTTAGTAAGCGAAAGGTTAAAAGTTTACACGCCCATAAAACTACTAACCTTACTTCATATAGCTGTGTACTAATTTGCTATCGCAATCGATGCTTCGCCTTTCGGGCGAAACTTCGGCTTGTTTGGTCCTATAAAACACGTAATCTCAAGCAATGTTTATTTTAATCCGGTACAAAGCTCACAACTTAGTTATCATGCAATTTTTATGTTCTGTTGTATCACTTCTTGCTTCATAGTGGCACGTACTCATTGAGGAGGATTCGAGAAGAATAGGCACATACAAAGTGGGATATACCGCACCTGTAAATGCAGAAAAACAAATAAATCAAATAACCAGCTCAGTACAATTGCGACATTCCATTAACAGACCGATGTCATCGAGAGATATTGCGAGTTGGCATTAGATGTTCAAACTTTGTCAGCATGCTTTCGTGTGTGTGTGTTAAGCGGAGCACTGGTCCCCTTACTTGCACTACGGTTTCAATCAGCATGCAATGGTTGTATAGACCCGTTCACTGGCGCTTTCATTCGGTGCACAGATAACCTTGGCACACATATCTACAAATATGTCCGCCGAGAGCCTGACTGACCAGCAGCAGACAGTCGCTTCAAGCAAGCACGGAAGGGCAGGAAAATTTGATGTAAAATAATAAAGAAGCCCTCTTCGAGCTCAAAGGGCCACGAGTGCTGAAAGCATCATGAAGGCCTTCCTTTCTCTGTCAGACACAGATTGTCCTTTTATTTTTACCGTACGCTCTGCCTCATCAGGTTTTATTGCGAACTTATTCTGGTGACGCCTGTACGACTTCAGCCACGACTGCCTTCCTGCCCTCGTCGAGCATTTCTGTTTTGAGATCCTGAGACCTCATGTGCATAAATGAGTTAGAGAGAGAGAGAGAGAAAGAGAGAGTTCTTAAAAACAAGCCACGCGTAAGCAAACACACCAACACCGAAGTAAATAGAAAAACAAGCTACAAATCCCAGCGCAGCGAACACAGAAGCGCATAAAACCCGAACTGTTTCCGCGCTTTCCTCTAACTCTCCTTGCCCCCCGTTAAATATGCAGCGGACTCTGCTTTGAAACACCGCCACGTTTCCAACGCGTGTGCCCTCGATGGTTCGCCGTCCTTGTTTCGTGCGTGTTTCGGCGTTTCGGTGAGCAGCAACACACTCTACCTTTTTGTGATATATCTTTTCATCTGTGAAAACTACGAACAGCGTTTTCCACTGCTGCTGGGATGCCCGGAAGTTGTGGCCCTGCATCATGGAAACGTACACGCTGATATACATCTGCATCACATATAAAGGGGGTGTTGAGATGATCCCGTAGCAAGATATTTGTGGCAAAGTGGAGGTCACGGACGCCAGAACAAATATTGGAGCTTTGAGCAAACAACGAATGGCCATTCGTTTTCTTCTGCCATTTCTTGTGTCTGCCTGTTATTCGTTTCAGAAGCGGAATGATCTGAGTGCGCAGTCTTCTACCGGCCTCAGTAGCCCAAGAACAGTGTTCGATTCTATGGATCATCACAACCTATGTGGAAAAAGGTTTTAAAATGTAATATCTGAAAGGTGGAAACTTGTTAAGAAAACAATACTCATTAGCAGCGAATGATGCAGTCGTTAATACACTTAAATGAAAAAGAAATTATTTACTTGGCAGCTTTGCTTCTTACCTTTGCCAATTACCTTAGCGTATAACCTCTTTGCCGTGTTGCCTCTTTGTGGGCAGTGCACCTTTGCCATCGAAGGCCCTCAGGCCACAATGATGTTACTTAGGACAGAGAGGACGAAGAAGATCGACAAAGTGTCAGTGCTATGCTCCAACTTCGCGAAAATAGTACGCGACGTTACCGAGACGGTGACATTCCCGAAGAGCCAATGTGCCGAAGTTGGCAGTCGACGGTAGCGGCGCCTTGACTACAAGGCTAAACGCATGAATAGCAAAAATTGTTTGCATATGTAACAAAAAATTGGGTTTGTTAATGATGTATGCTTTAAATTTCTGAGCAATATGTTGTCGACCGTCTAATAGTTTATGGTTACTCAGAAAGTCAACTGTGCTTCGGTTAGAGCGTACGTTAAAAAAAATCAGAGGTTGTCAGAAATACTCCCGAGTGCCCCACAATAGCGTACGCGATATTTATATCGCGGTTTTGGTACGTAAAACCCCAGAATTGCATTTAATTCAAAATAAATATTCCTGAAAAGCACACTGAAGCTTGCGATGCGTTTACAAGGCGGCTGGCATTCCACCAGCCGACAACACTGACTGCTCCGGCTGCTCCTGCCGTGGTGGCTGTACTGGCTTGCTGCCTCGTAAATACTTTTCACAGCAAAGCTGCATAGCTCTACCTCCTAATGGGTCTGATGTGTCCAAAAAATAAAAGCTCTGCAGTCGGGCACCGAATGCGCCGTTGGTTTCCTTGGAGCACCAGCAGATGGTGCTTCCTTCCGCGCATACGCGGCAGCGGCGGCGCCTGCCGTGCGGGGGAATAAAAAGAACCAGAAAGTTCGCTTTCGCGCATAGCGTTCGCCGCAAGCGTTTCCCGGTAAAGATTACGGTTGCATAAGCTGCGCTTGCCGGGAAGCGGCAGGCATACATAGCAGGGAGTGATGCAACTACACTTTCGTATCTGAAAGAAGAATCCGCCTAGTAAATGATTCGCAATGACAGTTCTGTGGGAAGGGCACGTATGCTGAGGAATCCTATAAGAGCAATGTGCATACGAGGTGCAGCAAAATTGTCGTTAAGTGAATTTTTTTGTCCCTGGTTCGCTTTTCGTAGGTGCACGAAGTAGTTGCGCAAGCCAAATCACAAGACGTTGAATCATCTTAGGCTAATAATTAAACTGCACGTGAATGTCACCATGTGAATAATTTCAAGCTACGTCGCAACAAGTATTCGTTCTAGTTGTCGTTTACAGCTTCGCTGATGAATCACTCTTACAGCATGGATTGGAGACCAGTTCTTTTTTCACACATAATGAATTGTTTTTGTTTTTTTCATTGTACCTGTCCATGAGTAGGTTACATGTTCACCTCTGAAGGTTGGCGCGGCCGCATATGCTGAATGTCGGCTGGACTCTAATCCCTTAAGTTCATAGAAGTATACTCCCTTTCTATAATACCGCCACTGTTTAGATAAATTAAGGATTGTAAGTGGCGTCGCAGAAGATATACTGAAGTATTGAGTGCACATAAGGCATCGATTTATCACCCGTTATCTCCCGCGTGCCCCAAGGCAGTGTCGTGGAACCACTGTTTTTCTTAATATAATATAATTACTTACCGAGAGGTTGTTCTTTGAGAGTTTGTTTAGTTGCTGATGACTGCACAATTTATCGTCCTTTTACTAACAACGCTGAATATCTTGTTCTCCATTCCGGCCTTAATATAATTGAATCCTGCTGTAATAATTGGCTAATGTCTTCCAGCTTCAAGAAAACGTCGCTACTTGCTTTCCACTGCCGCCAATATATTTATTTAAGCTAAATTCTTTGTCGCTGGTTCTTAATATTGCGCCTTCACTTCGGATAAGTATCTATGCGTTAACTTGTCCAGTAACATTGATTGGTCTTCACACATTTGCAACATTAGCAATGTTGCCAATCGTGTTCTATGCTACCTGCGCCATAATCTACGTCTTATTCCCCTTGAGTAAATTATCAGCATACCTAACACTTCTCCTACGCAAACTGGTACATGAATGCTCAGTGTGGCACCCATATCAATCTAACTTGGCAATAGCACTGGTATTCATAATGAATCGCGGGCAAGGTTTATTCGCTCGGACTACTCTCACCACACTAGGGCCACTAAACTCAAGTCGCACCTGAACCTCGCAAACCTCGAGCACCGCCGAAAAACAGCAAGGCTATGTCTCTTTTACAAGTTGTATCACTCGCTGCTTCCCCAGACCGAGATCGCGCCTTCACATCGCACTTATCCCGTCACAGCCATTTGTTCATCCCTCTCGAGCTCGCACCCGCGCTCATGTTAAGTATTTCTTCGGTCAAAGAGCGAAAGACTGGAATCATCTACCTTCTATAGCGGCGCGTTACTCCAATTATTCATTAGTCAAGGCATTCATTGAAAATAAAACTCACTAGATATTCCCACCCCTCATGTAAAACCCCAAATGGGGTACTTGAGGTATCAATAATAGGACATCAAATAAATCTACACAAGTGAATACCTAACGCAGAGCCCCCTCCACATGGGTACAGATAAGATGAACTATCCACCGCTGAATGAAGATATACATCTGATCCTAACATGTCGCTGCTTGCGCATTCACGGTGGTATGATCGAGTTTTTTCAGTCTCGCAGATGAAGCTCTCACTCCGTTGTTCACAGTATTCGGGGGCGTTCGCCCTGATTTTTTTCTTCTTGCCGACAGCTATCAACTTTCGCAGACGTTCCATGCTGTCACGAACATAGTCTAGACACTCGTCCACCCAGCCTGCTCTCCTTGGCCTTACCTCATTCCAAGGGCGCACCCCGTTCACACGAATGACAACGTCTCAACGGGATTTACTTCTGACTTCTCGAAAATTAAATGAGTGATAGTTTCTAAATGTATTTGTTACAAGTGTGATAAATAAAGTCCATAATGTGGGTGCTTAAATTATGTTTAGATTATCGTTGCCTACAGCCCACTGTCTTCGTTTTGACGGTGGTGACGGCGCATGATTATTGGACGCGAAAGGCTCTGCATGCTACCTTCTTGCCCTCAATGCGGAGCTCATTGATTAGACTCTTCCCCAGTGCAGGTTAGACGACGGGGCTCAGCCTTGTTTCCCTCCCACCTTCCCACATATCATTTCACTATCTGCGGAACGTGCGGTGCGGTGTTCGGTGAAGCATGACGTGGAAGCTTTTGGAAATGACTCCTGTATAGTCCCTGTACCATACTTTTCGAAAGTGATTACCTGGAGCCGAATTCAGGAACCTCTTTGTTCGTAAGTGCTATTTGTTATTCTCCGGGCGTCCTCGCTAATAACATGCTCGGTATTAGAACTGGATGGCATTTGCTCTTACTAACTACTCTAGCATATATAGGGTGTCCCAGCTAACTTTAACCAGAGTTTAAAAGCATGCGAATACCACGTAGCTGGACAGAACCAAGGTAATGTTTGCCGTCGCTTGGAGATACTCAAATATTTTTTTTCATTTCGCCTAATTAGACATTTAGTCTTAATAAATTAATCAACCTCTAAACCATTATAATAAGATCAAAAGTGTGAATGAGAAAATTGTAGAGCAACATGAAAAACTTCTGATAAAGCTTTCTGTTGCTGAACACGTGCTACATAAAAGTGTTTTTCCGACTTCTAAGTTAGAAATGCTCCTTTCCCATAACCCACAACGTGTGTGAACTCGCCAATAAGCTTACCCTGCGGATCAATGGTAGACAAAGTGCCAACATTGGGCCTGCTGCTTGGAAACACCATCACGTCAGTATATTAGTACTATCTAGCGCGAGCACTTATGTACCTGAAAATTAAGATATTGCAAGCAGTACCACTGGCATGCACGTCAATTATTTCTCTTCGGTTAAGCCCTCATGGCATAGGAATTACAGTCAGATGTGAGCCACCAATCACCTATCTGCCATATTCTGCCTGTATCGACAGGAGGCGGAAAGGGATGTGCCTTCATAAGCATATATCTCCCGGTTCCCGTTGAGCACGCAAATCGAGAAAGCACCCCTATGTCATTGAATCTATAGGGGGAAATGCCAAGGAACCTATAATAAAACTCTATATGGTGACTTCTTAACATCGATCACTTTGCCCTTGACGTGCGGTAATGAAAATGCAACAAAAAAATTAAGTCCAAAGTTTCATCATCGGGTACGCTCGGACATATAAGGTGAAAAAAATGTACAAATGCAGACGACACGCGCATCATCTCCCGCCTGGGAAGCTGACACTCGACAGTCGGGGATTCACGACGTCGGCAGCCTGAAAGAGTGTGAGGTTGGGAGAAAATCGTGTACACAGTAGAGCTGGCGTCAGCATCAGCCTAATGAGACACGTCAGTTTGTCAACACCGTTATTCCTCGATGTTTCCTTGGCGTCAGAGTGGCGTACCTCTCTTGACGTCTACGCGTGATAGCGCCCGGCTGCACAATTTGCATGCCGGACAGCAACTCATTCAAGTCGAACTGTACATACTAAAAGGCCTACAAAGGGAAGAACCTCGTAATAACACACTTCTTTACGCGACCTTTTCAGTGAAATGGCCTATATAACGATTGATTTTGGAGTTCTTAAGCACTTCGTTATAAGGGAGTTCAGCTAAACTGGATGAGCGTAAGAACAGTTTTCATAGAATTTATTTTTAAGTTACAATTTGTTTGAGAAAGATGCAAACTAAAGTTTTATTAAAGAATCCGCCGCCGGGCTTCCCGAAAGAAACCCATCCTGCCTATCCGAAATCTTCGTGATACCGTTGTGAAGACTTATATTTCACTTTTCTTTTTTTGTTCCCAAGTAAACACCTTGTGAATGGTACAATTCTGCAAAACCATGTTTTCCTGCTTATTTATCCTAGCTTACCCCAGAGGAACCTTTCACTCGCCTGTCATTTTTGCAGATGACCTCACATGTTTACGTAGCCCATGCATTTTGCTGCATATAGATTTGAGCGAGAAATGTTCAAGGTAATGAAAACTGTCTAAATAAAAGAAAAGAAAGAAACACACTCGAGAAAAAGTGGGGCAATTACGCTTACCAGCAAACAATAGTGTGTGATCTGTACTGTGCGGTTGTGATTCTACTTCTCACCTGCTACTTTCTTTGCTCCTTCCTATGCTTCTTCATATCGCCCATTTCTATGTTTCTGCCTCCTCCTTTCCGAAGAGTAGGCAGGCGTTGTGCTACTTCCAGTGGCAGTTGCCAGCCTGCTCCTCGCTTTCCTTTCCTGCCATGTGTATCTATGCTTTCAAAACAAGTAATTATAACAGCTAGTAGAGCAGGATCACAAACTAACCACCAATGTCAAATGTAAGCTTAAAGCAAGAATGCTTTGTGCATTCTTGCTTTAGGCGGTACACTGCACTGGTCGAAGCAACATTAGCCTCGCCAAGGGTTTCCTCTTATCCCAGGAGCAGCGGTATTGCGGGGGACTGAGGCAACATTTTATAGACACTCGTAAGCAAGCCGCTTCCATAGGAAATAAGGAACGGTGTGGATGAAGTAAAGATTCGTGTAAAAAAAAAAAAGAAAAACGAACTAGCTACAGCATATTTCTTTCTTTTTTTGCATTAGGTTATAAAAGTCATACTGATAACGAGAGCTCTAGTACGCAACGAATCAGGGATTCGGCGTTGTACTTAAAGTGGTCTAAGCCTTATAAATAGGCTCTTGCAGTATTCTTTGTCTACCTAACGTTTTGGTTTGTCCTGCGGGTGAAATAACCGTGAAGTTTAGAACAAGCCCACATGAAATGCGCCGGATAACTTTTTCTTTCGTTATTTGCATTGTGGCGTTTTGCCTAATAAAAGTTTCACACTTTGCCTGTTACTTCTCAGATGAGAATGAGTTCGGCGCCGTGTATTATTGTGTTCTGTTTTAGTGTAATAGGTAATCAGGACTAAAATATATACAGGAAAGTATATTATATTTTTGTAGGTAAAATATAGAAAGCTGCTATAAAGCTGCAATGTGCACTTCAAACGCCTCTTCTGGCGCAATAATTTATTAGGGATCAATGCGGGGAACTTTGCGAGCATAGAAAATACGCGGGTGAGACACGCCGTAGCCAATAAAACTAACAAATGCACTGTTCCCATGAACGTAACGTTATGCTAAGAATGGGTATGAAGAGAGGCGAGTATCGTTTTTCTGAAGGAGCGTAGAAATGTTGCGCATACCACATATTTTATTCTCCTGTTCCTGAAGTCGGCCCTCAGAACACAGGGCTGCGTTGTGAAATAGGCTGCAAGGCGCTTCGTGGCACCTATGGCGTGCGAGGCGAATAGCTGTGTTACAAGTTTTTCGAGAGCTTCTGTGCCTATTCGAACGTGAATTCCGTTCGTACTCTTCATGACTATGAAAATTGCCAAAAATATTCTGTGGTAGCAGTTCGAGGCAACGTGGAAGTGCCTGGAAATCCACACCGTTATCTGGTTGGGATGCCGCGTATTAGGTTTGTTCGAATCAGGCTTGACAAGCTAGTATGATGAACTTTCTTTTTGTTTTATTATTGTTCAGCTGCATTTGTTTTGACAAAAGGGGAAAGAAAGACCCTTGGCCATGCATAATGCATCCAGAGCTCGCTGCGGCATAACCAACATATTTCGTGGCTTTCGTCGTCTTGCGCGGGCGTCTGCGTTTGTTCATCCAAGACGCCATTCTCTTCGATTGCCTTTTTTTGTCATCCTGGATATTACTGGCATTTGTGCAGGGATATCACCGCTTGCTATCCTGAATATTACCGGCGTTGGCGCAAACACTTCACCGCGTCTTCGCAAACCGTGCCAGTTTGGATAGCTCGTTGAAGCAATCGGAATACCTAACGCGTACTCTGCTCGTTTGGAAAGCTCATAGAAGCAATCAAAATACAAAATGCGTACAGGGGCGCTATAACGTAAAACTATTCCAAACTTTTCTATTCTAGTTCTGCAATAAGCCATCCGCTATTGGCCAAAAACTTTCTTGGACCACTCCCACTTCGCCGGTCTGTCCCACGACGTCCCGAAAACCGCGATGTCTCCCCATCTGATATTACTTGCATACACTGATTATGCATGATTGGACCGAACAAAAGAAATATACTTATTTCTCATCCGACGCCTTTTCGCCATTAGCCCTCGGCTATTGGTCAAAAGTTTTCGGGCTGCACCCACTTCACCTGCCTGTCACACGAGGTCACAAAACCGCGACAAATTACCGCGTCCAAGTGACATGTCCGCGTGAAGGATACATTAATATGTCGAATAAAACTGAATTTTTTTCTGAATAGCCGCAGGCTGCCTCGTTCCGAAAGGAATAAAAGATGGCTGCCGCCGATCGCTCAGGCACTGGTTACTCGCACCTGCCGGAGAGCATGGGTTTATTTGAGTACAACGAAACTTTTTGCGTGGCCGTGTAACGTTTCTGAGCACTTTCGGCACGTTTACGACCTCGTTCGGTCAACTCTTCTTTGCCGAGGATCAGTTTTAGCGTCATTATTATGCTTCCTTTGCATGCCGCCATGATTTTGACCAGCCACCGCAAGCTAAGTACGAGAAAGTGGACCAATCGCAGACGCCGGCACCACCCTCTTCATCCGGTTACCGATTTTCAGTGCACTGGCTCGGCCCCATCGAATTCCTCTCCACTTGAGCGTGCTCCTCGCCTCTTGTAAGCCAATTAGATAAGACAAGCCGCTCAGTGCAGGGAATGTTATTTGTTTTTAAAGCAAACAAAAGTGACTTCCTATAATCGAGGAGAGCGTTTGATTGGTATCTTCAGACAACTGTTCGGGTCACCGCCCAATGCTTGCGTCGTCGGTTACGCAAATTGGACGTCTGGAGATGGGAATAAAGACACATTGGAATAATTTTACCTTATAGGGCCCGGAATGTGAAGGGAGCGCTGCCAGCGGCGTTCACTTTGATGCGCTGGGGGTCTTTACGCTCTCGTGTGACAGGTAGGTTTCCTGGTGCTTTATTATAGGGGTTTTATGGATGCCTGTCTCGTGGTTTGCCAGGTGTCGTGGTCATGTGCTGATAGTGATATCAGTTTAGGGACATCTTACGTTTTAAAAAGCAAACAGGCGTCATTTTTTAAAAATTCTCGGTATGCCAAAATATCAGCCATGCTAGGACCACTGGAGGCTAAAATAAATAGCAACTTTTTGTAAATGAACATGAGTTTCGAATAATTTTCCAAAATACACCATGAAACATTAAATTACTGTATAGAAGATGAAGGCTCTTTGAAAGGATACTAATATATTCACCTAATGATGAGATTGGTTGGAAATTTATTAATAACATTTCATTTTTGCGCTGGTAATTTCTGTGTATCAGAATACAGCACGTCAGAAATTGTTAATGATTGTTTCCTGCTGTGAAAGCTCGTAGACATTCTTTTCTGCTTCGTGCAACCTTCTTAGCGGTTACATGTTTAGTATTCATTTCCATGTTCGATGAGAATGCCATTAGTGTCAACTGCAGGCGATGGGCAAAGTATTTGACGTGGACATTTGACACGCACGTTGAGACAAATCTCGGGGCCAGGAACTTCCGCAGAAAGCGTGTTTGTATGAGAATGTGTTCCACAGGGAACCGAAAATTTCCGACATCGCCGAAATGTACCCAGCAATAAGACGAGGAATTTAGAAAAGAATTCTTGCTTGTTTGTGCTTTACGCGCACAAGCGTACACACGCACGCGCGCGCACTCAGACTCACACACTGACCCTTATACATGAGCCTCTTGCTAGGCTCGAGAAGAAACAAATAATGTTTCTGCGAAGTCACGATGTTTGTCTTCTTTCTGTAGCTTACTTCAACAAAATATTACAGGTGTCATCCATGTGCGTGTATAACAAATTTAAGGGAAGGAGAGAGATAGGGAAAGTGCAGAAATGATGCGAAGTATTATCATCTTCTCTGTTTTGTTTGTTTCTGTCCACTGTCATGCCCGGTTCGCGATAGCCTTTTCAGAGTACGTCTCATGAATAAATTACGGCAGCATCTGGCAATCACAGAAGCAGTGTCAATGTCTGAGCGCCACAGTCGAGGTAATACTCTGATTCATCTTTGCCCAACTGAGAATATTCCCCAACTGAGAAGCAAGCCTTGACATATATGCTTTGCCCCACTCCCTACCCCCTCCACAGAGATATTTAATCCGGATACCCTTCTCTAATGAGAGCACCAATTGCATTCGATGCAGTGTTGCCTGGTGTCTATAAGAGCACTCTGCGACGCAATGCCGACGCATGCATGATCCATACACCAAATAGAAAACGACCACGGAAATGTTTAAAGGTGGATCAGTGATTTCAACCACAGCCGTGTTTGCCCAACCGCGTAAACCTCTCCTCCTGGCGAGTGCTTTTACCAGAGAAGGCACGAAATTACTTGAAAACTAATTCTGGGGTTTTCACGTGCCAAAAGCGATGATGAGGCACACCGCACTGAAAGGTTCCGGATTGATTTTGCTCATCGGAGGCACATTACCTCGCTCGAAAATCACGACACACCAACGTTTTCGCATTTTGCGGCCATCGGAACTTGATCTCCAAGGCTGTAATCAAACTCGCAAGCTTGAAACCAGCAATGTGGGTGCGACCTTGACGAAAAGATTACTCCTAATGCATGTTGGTATAAGGCAATTAGACTGCGATATTCATTCATTTCTGTTTATCTGTTCCATGTGTGTAATAATGGTATCACCAAGACGTCACAAATGCACCAGTAATAAATTGTGTACTCATATGCCACTGCATCTGTGGTGACCTAAAGATGCTTTTACAGGATAGAGGCTACAGCAACTTCACCGCGGCGTAGCCCCTTCTCAACTATAGTATCGTCTGACTTATAAGGCCATGGAAGCAAAGAAGGCACTTCCTCGGCACTTCACAACAAGGTAAAATAAATCAGCCAAGCATTATCGCGGGTCACGATCATGTAGCACTCTTGAAATTTAGTTTGTCCAACAATATCAGGCCTTGGCAGTGCGCCTCTTTTTCTATCTTGTCTCAGCAGGAACTCGGACAGGAAATCGCTATAATTTTTATGACTCCATTATTGGAAGACACAAAAAGAAAAACAAACCACTGCTGGCTTCGCTGTTCTTTATATTCTTTATTCAGGGATAACCGCAGCGACTTCTTGGGAAAAATCAACCGCAAGTGACGTACGACGACTGAGTTTTGATTCCGGCAATTAATTTGTTTTCAGCCTCTTTGTCCATGGCTGATAGTGTGCGATCTCCTGCGATGAAGAGTGCGATAATACGAATACTCGCGTCAAGATTATTTTCTCTTCGGTGCTCTGATGCCGGGTTTCATTCTCCAACTAGGCTAGTTTCTTTCCACGTCTGGAAGAAAGAAATGGTAGTGTGCATTTTCCGGTCTCAGTAGCTTTCTGTGTAAATGTGCCTGTTTATATGAGGCAGAAATAGGTGTGCCTTGTGTCCGCAACTGTGTTGCGAAGCGTGCTAGTCTCGTTAGAGAAAGAAGTGCCGCAAGAGGACACTCATGATGAAGCGAGCATCCTCAATCATAATCGCGTAAATTTGGCCAGAACAATTTCAATTTGCAAACTTTTCAATGCTTTTTTTTATCAGTGCACTAACAAGTACAGACAGTTTCTGAGGGGAGTCATAAGAATGATATCCAGGCTACCGCCTCCTAAACAAAGAACAAGGGAAGGAAACAAACATTTTCCTGATCGGTTAACGAAAACAAATAGTGAGGGCGAATTTTGCATGGAACCACTTCTTTGTTTTTCTAGGGGTTCATCTGTTTATTATTTGGCATGCCTCGTTCATCTCTAATTACATAAGTACTTGAACGCGTCATTTGTTTTCAGCTATTTCCAACCATTGCTGCTGCCTTGCTGCTTAAAGTGCTTTTGAAAGCTGAAACCTGAAAGCAGACGAAGTGCAAGGAAATAAACACAGTTTTCACATTTGCGGGATTCAACCAGCTTGACGTCGATTGTAGGAAGATGCCAGTCAAATTTTATTTTGCGAAGAAAAAAAGGGAGAACGATGGGCAGAATAATTAGCTCGGCCCCGAGCGTCGGTTGCTCGACGATGGAGTTATTTTTATAGCGCTAAATTTCGCAGACATAGAGAGTTTTGTTGTACTCGATGGAAATAAATATACGTGTAGCCTGCAGAAGTGCAGAATGATGCGCAAGCCCCGAAAGAAACTGGAGAATGCGAACGCTCTCATTAATTGCCCCTTCAGAAAATGTGATTTGCGAGCAAGTGTTCGGAAAGCGAATCACTTGAACACACCTCTTTACAACTTTCTCGCAAAATTCTAGCTTGTAGTGCGCGCAGTCATTCATTTGAACTTTTGCTTTTAAAGTAGTCGAATTCACAGAACACTAATCACCAAGCAACAGCTTGAGTGTTTATTTGCGCATTAAGATGGCACGCTAAGCAACACCCAATGGATATATGCATTACCTAAGGATAATGACGTCACTATCACTATCAATATCAGGATATTATCACTATCAGTTAGACACCGATGCAACAAATTGTTATGCTGCTTCTGAATTGGGGAATGGAAGGGCGGCGATTTACAAAAGCTTACACAGGAATAAATAAGGACTTGTACATTTTCCCTCCCCACTTCATCTCTAAACGATGTGATCACGAGCTGAAAGCTCTTGAAATGCGCTGTCGTACTGATGTCTACCGTAATTCATTTTTTCCGCACGCTTCCGCACACTGGAATATGCATCCCAGGAGCATTGGTGAATGTAAAACGCGTTCAGAGTTTCTGTCTTTATTGTCACGCAGTCTGTCGTAGTATATCATCCCGTTTTCTTTATATCATTTGGCTGGCATTGCACTTCATGTGACAGTGTACACTTTCCATTTCTGTCTTGCAATTTTGCACCGCATTTCACTGAAAACCGTTTTGCCGTCGAGATGACTCATCGATGTTACGTATTGTGTTACTTTTACCACCTGTGCTTACTGTACCAAGTTTTCTCACATGTTCATTTTTCTTCAATTTGTCCCCCCCTGCAATAATGCCCTTGTGGCGCTGCAGGTACTTGTATAAATAAATAAATAAATAAATAAATAAATAAATAAATAAATAGCATTGGAATTGGAATAGCAGTGGCATTAGCATTGGAATCGGTGACGTACCTATATCAGACTCCTGCGGGACTCGAACAAATCATTGAACAGCTCCTGTGTCTTTGTTCCCCATAGGGCGTCTAGCACCGTCCACTCCGGAGAGCATTTAACCTACTGTACTAAACAATGGGTTCAGAAGCGAAAATCATTAGACTGATGCCGTGCGCGTCACTGACACAGAAAGCGACGAGGGCGTCGTTATATTTGAAGCCAAGAGTTGTTTGTGACCGTTTATTAGACTTGGTATACACCTGCAACTTTGCGGGCTACTAGTGCTCTCTCTGTTCCCTTCTTTCTGACTATGCGCCCCTTTATGCCCTACGCCAGTGCGGGGTAGCAAACTGTAGGTGTGCTCAGTTCCTTTCTTTACTACTCTTTCTCACTGCATGAGGCAGGTTCCGGCGGTGTTTGACCACTGGTGCTAAAATTACACGTCAAGTATTGAATGTGAAAAATTGAATGTGAAACGCACCTAAAGGAATGAAAAGGGCGTCTGCAAGCGCTCTCTCTACGTGAGCTGTTGCCTTATATAGACACTTGCGTGCTATGCTAAATTCGAAACTAAAACGAAGCGCTGTAGATTTTGTAATGCCCATTCGTGTAGAGGGCAAGTGATATATGCATTAAATGCTGAGACTTATAAGGCGGTAAGCAAATACGTTTTGATTAACAAAGATCGAATAATTCCCGTTTCCATAATGCAAGAAGTTACCTCAGGAGGCTCGCAACACGTTTATTACGTGATCGGAAACTATTGACATAAGCAGGGCTGCGGGGATTTATATATTTGACATTCATGTCCTTGGCGTGAAGGAGGCATTCGACAACGTCTCCACTAAGCAGTGCTAACAGCCTACAACATATCAACTGCGGGAAGTAGAACTACGTCAGGGACCTCCTGACGGTCGAACAGCGATCATAGACCTGGGGAACCTCAGGGCCGAGAAGATTCAAGTACCGCAGGACGGAACCCCTCAGGGGTCGGTGATCTCCCCGTTGCTGTTTAATATAGCGATGAGGCGATAGCCAAACCTCTTCGAGAACATCGAGGGTATCCGTCACGCAGTGTACGCGAACGACCTGACTATGTGGACGTGAACGGGATCGGTGGGCAAACAACAAGACGCCCTGTAGGAAGCCATCGACCGGGCCTAGTGTTATCTACACCACTGTGGTCTGTCATGCTGCCCGGAAAAGTCGGCGCTCCTGATCCGCAGAGAATGAGAGGGCAGCCTCCCCAGGAAACACCGGACCCAACATTGACCCTACACGGAGTCAACAAACCCAAGGTAGGCGTACTCCGTATCCTGGGTATCACTTTCAGAAGGACGGTGCCGGTCTCGCCACCGTTAAAGGGCAGCAAGTGACAGTTACCCAAGTCGCGGAGCTAATCCGAAGAGTGACTAACAGAAAGCACGCCCTGGAATAGCAGGACACGAAAAAGTTAATAAAAGCCCCAAATGATCAGCACAGATACGGCTCAGTGTTCCTGGATCTCAAGAACAGCGAGAGGGACAAACTGATCACTCTCATACGAAAGACCTAAAATTTGGTACTGCAGCTTCGATGGACGACTTCGACGGAGAAACTACTCAGACTGAGCATCCACAATACTTGGGAGGAACTAGCAGAGGCCGCCAGGACGAGCCAGATAGAGTGGCTCAATTTCACCAGCACGGGCAGGAACATGTTTAGAAGACAAGGCTACCTAGTCGAATATGAATCCAGGAAGCAGCGGGTCCCTCTACCCCTTAGCAAAAAAACCATGGTGGTCAGCATCCCTAGAAACATGCACACTGAATACAATAGAAAAAAAGAGGCAAGCGGGAGTGTAAGCTCTATGTAAACGAGGGACCAAGAAACAGACAAGTCAGATACACCGACAGTACGAAGTACAAGTACAGAGCGGCGCACGCTGTCAGCGTCATCAACGGCCAAGGATAACAGGTAGCAGCCGCCTCGGTAAACAGTACAGACCTTGACTGCACGGAAGAAACGGCGATAGCTCTGACGGTCACGACGGGCAAGCGAGAGAAAGATCCCATCACAGTCATCACGAACGCACGAACAGCATGAAGAAATTACCGAAAGGGTCGGATTTCCTAACAAGCCCTGAGCAGCCTCAAGAAACTAGACAATTTTCAAGAAATATTCATTGTCTGGTCCCCCGGACACGAGTCCCTGGCGGGTTATGTAGCTGTTCACGCCGCATCCTGAGATAACAATCACTGGGCCATCACACTGGGTTCACAAGCCACGGTAGACCCACAGGATGGCGCCCCGAAAAGATACGCCGACATCCTGACGCAATACAGCCTGGGCAAGAGGGCCTGCCCACTCCCACATCCCAAGCTTACCGGAGAAAAGGCGGTGATGTTCCGGAAATTACAGACTGGCGCATTCCCGCGCGGCACCCTTCTTGCACGCCATGTATCCTACGAGCTGTACTCACAAGTGTGTCTTCTGCTATGCGCGCAATACCCTATACCACATGGTATGGGAATGTGCGCAAAACCCATCCATGCCACGCATCACTGGACAAACCGTCGAGCAGCGAGTGGGAGACCCAGCTCACAAGCCCGAGCCCTGAACACCAGCATCGTCAGGTAAGCAAGGCCAAGCTATCAGCTCAGGCCCACTACATAGCGAACTAGGAACGCAGTCCACCTCGGACGATTTCCCTGTCCAGCTCATTTGTATAAATAAGGTTTATTCCTCCTCCTCCTCCTCGTATCTTGCGCGCCAGTAGAGTGACTGAATGTTCATCATCTTAGGTCTAAAAACAAAACAAAAAAACTCAGTGCCCTTCCACTCTGTGAAGAAGGATGACCATTCGAAGCATGTGGGCCCCTTAATAGCGAACGGCACCGCCGCCGCGGGTCAGGCCAGTATTGCACTATCTTCGGTATCGGCCCACGTACGGGGAGTTTTTTGCTTACGACACAAAAATTTCCTTGGACGGTAGAGGTATACAGCTTCGCTGTAAAAGAAGTGGTTGCACCTTTGTACTTTATTCACAGTAGAGGGCAAAGACCAATGGGGCTCAGCATCTCTTAATGCGTATTTGTTAGGCAGATCCCAACACCCCTCCTTCTTAAAAATACTCTGCATAAATGCGCGAGAGGCTAGAATATTCTTTTTTTCGCTGCCTATTTCTGAATTGTAGCACCATTCCTGACGTTTCGTTGTCATTCAATGATCATGCAGAAGATAAAATAATTGACAAAGCATTCAGAGCCTTAGAGGCAAAGCTCAGAGTACTGCGCCAATGGCATGAGAAATAATTACGGTAGTCAACATATGATGCATGAATATTAAACTAAATTGTATTTGGGACGATCGCTCACGCAATCAAGTTGATCACAAGCCTCACAAATGAAAGTACGAGGGCGAATAATTTGAAAACACAAACTCAATGAAAGGCTGCGTTGCCGGGTTTAATCGTGACACGGATATATCTTTTAGTATCTTGAATGAGAAGTTTTCTTCCGGGAGAACATTTACAAGTTTCATAAGTGGCCCTTATTCGGCGGATTCTCCAGGCAACTTTTGAAATCACATGTAGAAGCACTCTGGTGCCACTTCAATGGGTCGTGGCAACTTCATTGCTTACATTTGGATGTATTTTATGCGTCTGTACCCGAGAGCAGGTTCTGTCTATGGGAGCTGACAGCCAGCTTTGCAACGCGACTCGGCGCGGCTCGTAGAGACGTGCTCGGTACACTGTTCGCCAGGGTCAGCCCCGCGGAATGGGCGTTGCCTTCGAACGTGACTGCGCACACTTCTGTGAAACGAAATGCATCCGACAGCGAATGGAAGTGGAACTCGGACCTTGCCGCTGAGCGTGAAAAGCTTTCCCACGCGTCTCTACGAACTGCAGTTAGAAACTCAGTTTTCCTGATTAGCTTGTTCTCTTTCGCGTGGCAGGGGCTATACTTTCGCTTTTAGCCTGTCGAAAATGGTGTTCATATTTCGCTACTGTTCCCACATATTTTTCTGTTATCTATTGCTTCCAGGCTTTGTGCGTAATGTCATTCCTTTCCCGCACAAAGGGACACTGATGCACGTTAGGTAAATTATTGCAATCAGTCAAGCGGATCACCGCTGTAGATATGCTGTTTCGTAACAACTACACCTCAAATAATCGCTCGAAAGCAGTGTACCATGCAATGTTATCGCGAGAGAAACGGGAATAGTAATGTTTTTTGTGCTTATAGTGTTCGAGTTGGCATCATGGATGATGCCCTATACTCCTTCTTTCTTACGTAAACAACACATAGCAGTATAGACTGGCTCAAACAAACCAACGAGTAGACAACAGAGACAGCAATTAAAAAAACTTCAATGAAGTGCCTTTTTTTAACCTGACATTTTCGAGCCTAGCCGACTCCTTCTTAAAGGGTGGGATGGTATGGGGCGTAGATGTACTTAAATATTCGTCTCTATTACTTTAGTGGACAAAGTTTCTTCATTCCTTAATTGTATCCAACGAAGTATATCTCTGCTGAATTGTAACCATGGACAATAAAACAAAGGCCGCATACCAAAGATAGGATAGTCCAACACAAGCAAACGAGATAGAATAATAAAAGAGTGAAATAAAAGTCCGAATGCGCTCACGCATACTTCATTATAAAGCTCTGATTATACTATCGTCATCATCATCATCATCATCATCAGCCTGGTTACGCCCACTGCAGGGCAAAGGCCTCTCCCATACTTCTCCAACAACCCCGGTCATTACTATCGTACATCCCAACAAACAAACCTTTCACAGCGAGTAATTACAATTAGGTGAACAGAGCAGTCATCTACAGTTCACTTCGATTTCAAGGAAGCACAGTCGGCAGTACAATGCATACAAGCTAACATTATAAGTTGCAACCGCATCAAGATACAGGGCTACTTCGTAGAAATCTTAAATTGCTGCACAGTGATAATTTCACAACACAATATACTTCAAGAAAATATCATTCTACTGGAGCTTGAAAAAAATTACTTATTTCTACGGATCTACTTTGTACAATCTACATTTCTCTTTCTCCACCTCCGCTGCCTTAGTTGTGAGCGCGCGCTATTGAACGCTCGACGTACTGTCACAAGGTAGAGACGGTGAAGAAAGCAAAACGGTGAATGGTGAAACTAACATTTATTTGGGCGAATTTGTGCCCACAAAAGCAAGTTACACTTACAGCACAACGATAGCGGCGAACACAATCGGTGATCGTCGGAAATCTGATTAACAGGTCAAGCGCGTCGGCTTTTTGTACATCAATCGTCGAATGTTTCAGAGTAATCGCTGGGACCCGCGTGTCTTCCAGAAAGTGCTAGACCATTCGCTTCAAATCAAATCAGATTACACAAGCTTTGGCTACAGACAGCGGATGGAACCATCGATAACATTCCAGAAGCTTCTGACACATGCAAGCGCGTCTTGCACTGGGCGATAACATGTTTAAGGCGGTGAAACATGGTCACCCGGTAAAGATGAACAAGTACACGTGTCAATACATCCCTCTTAAAAAAACATCATCCCGATGCTACAAACATGAGACGACGAAACACAAAAGAACACTTATTAAACAAGCGTAGCCAAACAACAAAAAGAAACAAAGTAAAAAAGAAGTCCAAAGGTCAGCTACGCAAAGTCTAAAAGATCATTAGAGCTGGTAGAACGGCTTGAGTCGCACAACGTGGACTATTTCAGGTCGTGAGCGGTGCTGCTGTGATAGCAAAATGCCGTCTTGTAGGACCTGTTAGTCGAGTGCGCCAATGCGTCGGATGACCTTGTAGGGTCCGAAATAGCGGCGTAAAAGTTTGTCGTTAAGTCCTCGTCGGTGAATTGGTGTCTGAACCCAAACACTGTCGCCGGGATGGTACTCGACGTAGCGTCGTCGAAGGTTTTAGTGTCGGCTGTCGGTCCTCTGCTGGTTCTTGATCCGCAGGCTGTCGAGCTGTCGGGCTTCTTCGGCACGCGGGAGGTAGGTGGTGACGTCAAGATTCTCTTCGTCGCAGACGTGCGGCAGCATGGCGTCGAGTGTAGTTGTCGGATTCCTGCCGTAAAGCAGCTTGAACGGCGTGACCTGTGTTTTTTCTTGCACCGCCATGTTGTAAGCGAAGGTTACATATGGCAGGACGGCATCCGAGGTCTTGTGCTCGACTTCGACGTGCATTGCTAGCATGTCGGCGAGGGTTTTATTCAGGCGCTCTGTGAGACCATTCGCCTGCGGGTGGTAGGCAGTTGACCTCCTGTGGCTTGCCTGGCTGTATTGCAGAATAGCTTGGGTTAGCTCTGCTGTAAAGGCCGTTCCTCTGTCGGTGATGAGGACTTCTGGGGCACCATGTCGCAACAGGATGTTCCTGACAAAAAATTTCGCCATTTCGGCTGCGTTACCTTTTGGGAAAGCTTTAGTTTCAGCGAAGCGGGTGATGTAGTCTATCGCCACGACGATCCACTCATCTCCGTATGTTCACGTCGCAAATGGTCCCAACAAATCCCTCCCGATCTGCTCGAAAGGTTGACAAGGAGGCTTGATCTGCTCTAGGAATACCGCTGGCTTTGTCGGTGGTTGTTTGCGTAGCTGATATTCTCGGCATGTTTTGGCGTAAGGGGCGACGTCGGCGGCCAGGCGCGGCCAGGCGCGGCCAGTAATACCTTTCGTGTATCCTCGATAGCGTCCAGGAGAATCCAAGGTGCTCAGCGGTTTGATCTTCATGTAGGGAGTGCAGTACTTCTGGGTGCTGCGCCGACGGAACAACAGGTATGTAGTTGTAAGTAAGTTGTAGAATAATTGCGTTCCACTTTGACAGTCAACGGCTAGCGTTACCTATCACCCATTTAAGTCCGTCTTTCCTCTGGACTAGGACGGCAGCGAGGCCTAGGCTATTGGCGTGAGTGTGGATTTCGCTATCGTCGTCTTCGCCGAAGTGCGTAAGTACCTGTGGCGACTGCATGCGTCGTTTGAGTTCTTGAAATGCATCGGCCTGCGGCGTTTTGCACTTGAACTCGACATCTAATTTATTCAGATGTGTCAGCGGCTCCGCAATGCGTGAAAAATTCTTGACGAAGCGCCTGCAGTAGGCACACATACCAAGGAAGCCACGCACTGCCTTCTTGTCGATGGGCTGCGGGAACTCTGCGATGGCAGCTGTCTTATGTGGTTCGGGGCGGATACCAGATTTGCTGATGACGTGGCCTAGAAACAGAAGCTCATCAGAAGCGAAACGGCACTTTTCTGGCTTCAGAGTGAGCCCTGATGACTTGATGGCTTCTAGTACTGTCGCGAGCCGCCTAAGGTGATCGTCCAAATTTACGGCGAAGATGACAACGTCATTCAAGTAAACAAGACAGTTCTGCCACTTCAATCCTGCTAAAACCGTGTCCATCATGCGCCATAAGGTTGTAGGTGCCAAGCACAGTCCAAATGGCATAACCTTGAACTCATAGAGGCCGTCTGGCATGAAGAACGCGGTTGTTTCGCGATCTCTCTCATCGACTTTTATTTGCCAGTAGCCAGACTTGGAGGTCCATTGACGTGAAGTATTTAGCATTACAGAGCCGATCCAATGCGTCGTCTATCCGTGGGAGGGCGCACACGTCCTTCTTCGTGATCTTGTTCAGTCGATGATAATGAACGCAGAAACGTATGGTTCCATCCTTTTTCTTCACCAATACTACACGAGATGCCCACGTAATTTTTGACGGCTGCATGACGTCGTCGCGCAGCATTTCAACGACTTGTTGCCTAAAGCTTCACGTTCTCGGGTCGAAACTTGGTAGGGGATCTGGCGGAGTGGTCGAGCGCATTATTCGTTTATTATGCGATGCTTTGCCACTGGTGTTCGTCGAATCCTCAGTGTCGTCAAAAAGCAATCCTTTGTACAGTCGTAAAAGAGTTCTGTGCTGCTGCTGCTTGCTAATGGGGATTCTTGGATTGATATCGAAGTCTGGTTCCGGAACTATGGTCGTCGCGGTAGATGCGACAGAATCCGAGACAACAAACGCATTGCTCTTTTCTACAACTTCCTCGATGTACGCGACTGTCGTGCCCTTGTTGATGCGCTTGAACTTTTGCGTGAAGTTGGTTAGCATCACTTCCGCTTTCTCTCCATAGAGTCGAGTGATCCCTCTTGCGACGCAAATTTCACGGTCGAGTAGTAGACTTTGGTCGCCATCGATGACGCTTTTTACGTCAGCGGGTGTTCCGGTACCCACGAAAATAATAATGCTGGTCCGAGGCGAGATGCTCACTTGATCTTCGAGCACACCCAAGGCCTGGTGACTACGAGAGCTCTCTTGCGGTATGGCTTAGTCTTCGGATAGCGTTATCGACTTCGACTTCAGGTCGATGACTGCGCCGTGTTGATTCAGAATGTCCATGCCGAGAGTTACGCCTCGTGAGCACTGTTGAAGGATAACGAAAGTTGCAGGTTAAGTCCGGTCATCAACGGTAATTCTTGCGGTGCACTATTCAAGTCGGCGTTATTAGGTGTCCTCCAGCGGTCCGAATTTGAGGGCCTTCCCATGAAATCTTAGTCTTAACCTTCTTCGACTGGGCGGTGATGGGTCCGCTGATCACGGAGTAGTCGGCTCCTGTATCGACTAAGGCGGCGACTGCGTTGCCATCGAGACGCACGTCGAGATCGGTTGTTCTTTATCTTTTGTTGCAGTTAGGTCTTGGTGTCGGATCACGGCTACGTCATGTTGAACTGAAGTTGGAACGTCACGTCGTCAAGTCATCTTTCATCGGCGTAGTCTTGACTTTCAGGCTCCGTAGGGGTGGTGTCGTCTCGTTTATATGCCCCCAAAACAGACTTTTCGACGTGTTCGTCGAAACCGCACCTCCATCGGTTGCTGGCTTTAGTTTTCCGGGTATGGGCTGAGGGAGCGACGCCGGGCTGGGCCAGTATATGGACAGCGCTGCGGCGACAGGTAGAGGCCTGGTGACGGCGAACGGGAAGGTCGTCGAGGGCTCCACTGTGTGGCAGGGAGACAGACGGCAATGTCACGGGGGCGTTCACCTTGCTGTGGGCGCGGTGCGTCGATGGCGAACCCTCGCAGTCCTATCTCGCGGTAAGGGCAACTGCGCTAGATGTTTCCGACTCCACCACAGTGATAGCAAAGTGGACGGTGGTCGGGGGCGCGCAAAACGTCAGTATTCGTTGGAATGCTGCGTGCGGGAAGGGTTGGCATGCTCGTGGCGGTGGTGGTGGTGGTGGTGGTGGATGACGGAACAGTGGCGTCACTGGGCCCTGCCGTGGGCGCGAGGGGGAAGGTGATGGCAGGCTACAGCGGCGTACATCATCGCTTGCGCCAGAGGATGCGGCGATCCACGGAGTACTCCGAGTTGTTGTTGGAGCTCCTCACGTACGACGTCTGAAATCGAAGCGACTTGAGGCTGTGATGAAGGGAACAGCTTCAGTAGCTCCTCCCGCACGACCGCTCCTATAGTTTCACGCAGGTCGTAGGTGGCCAATGATTGAACTCCGGCGTAGTTTTTTGAGTTCGTGCGGTGGTTGAATTGCCGGTTCCGCATTTCCAGTGTCTTCTCGATGCTGGTGAAACTGGTCGACAGTGTTAGGTGGGCTTCGTACCATTCCGGAGAATAGGTCCTGCTTCACGCGATGCATGAGTAGGCGCACTTTCTTCTCCTTGGGTATTTCCGGGTCGGTGTGGAAGAATGGGAGGCTCATTTCTTCTGTAAAGATGGCATTATTTTCGTTTGGTAGCTGTACTCGACCTTCCAATAGAACCTAGGCCCTTTCTTTCCGGACGATGCTCGTGAATCTGCGCAGAAAGTTACTTCGGAACAGCTCCCAAGTTGTAAGGGTCGACTCCCGGTTCTCGAACCATATCCTCGCGGCATCTTCCAAGGAAAAGTACACGTGGCGCAGCATGTCCTCAGTGGTCCAGTTGTTGAAAACCGAGATCGTTTCGAAAGTTCCCAGCCAGGTTTCTAGATCTTCCGACGAAGCTCCACGGAAGGTAGGTGGCTCTCTAGGCTATTGAAGCACGATGGGGGACGCTAGTGCTGCCGTTGCGGTCGTTGACTTGATAACGATCTTCCTGGTGCTCTCAGGCAAACGTACGTGCTTCGGTGGCAGTCATTGCAACCTGCGGCTAGCTCGCTGGTCCTCGGCGACGGTGGTGTTGTCTTCGTGGTTCGGGCTTGGATCACGGCTTTGCGGGGGCATTCGGTACATGGACGTATGAGGACCTCCACCAGATGTGACGTGGTAGTGACGGTGAAGAAAGCAAAACGGTGGATGGTGAAACTAGCGTTTTATTGGGCGGACTTGTGCCCACAAAAGGAAGTTACACTCCAAGCACAACAACAGAAGTCAACCCAGTTGGCAATCGTCGGAAATATGATCAGCGGGTCAAGCGCGTCGGCTTTTTATAGATCAGTTGTCGAATATTCTAGAGAAATCGCTGGGACCCGCGTGTCTTTCACGAAGTATCTACGCCATTCGCGTCGCGTATACATGAAATCAGATTACACGAGGTTCGGCGACAGACAGCGGATGGAACCATCGATAACATTCGAGAAACTTCCGATACATGCAGGCGCGTACTGCGCTTTGTGATAACATTTGTTAGGCGGTCAAACGTGGCTACCCGATAAAGATGAACAAGTACACGTGTCAGTACTAATGATGCACACATTTTGTACACTTATTATCATTATTTATTTTTTTGCTGTATATTAGAAGGAAATACAATAACCGATGTGTTTTAGCATCGATGGTCAATACATAATGGAGGAGAACATTTTCGGAGAATGGTAGTATAACCATACACATTCTTTGGGAAACAGCCATTCCGCAGCTCCGTACTCCAGGTGCGCTTGGATGGCAACTTGTGTGCAATTATGATTAGGACACGACTGGGTGAATCAATGTTTTGAAACAACTCCACTAATATTTATGTCAGCCTTCGAGGTTTGCGATAGGTAGAGAAGTGGGTACTAAGTGTTCATTTCGTTCTTAAGGAAGTTCTATTTTGCAGCAATACGACACGGTACTTGGCTATGTGTTGAGGGACGACTAATAAGATAGCCGGCCGTCTGCTAGCGTATTGAGGTATTCAAGGCCAACATGGAAGGCATTAGCTAAATGAGGCTACCTTCCCTTTAGCGACATGTTTGACACTTTCTCATACCGACTATGAGGGCGTTCAAATGAGGCCGACAGAAGCGGAAAGCATCAGCTCTTGGGGGGCTAGAATATGGCTGTCCAGATCATGCAAACGCTAGCCGGTCTGGTTGAACGAGCTTCCAGTCGGGCTAAGTCAGCCTGACTGTGTGAAGGAGGTTGACGCAGACCGGCCCATTTGCAGCATGAACGTGAAGACAGACGGGTGGGACCCGCCATCGTCGAGCATTTCGCGGGACCGCTGCGACATAGCGATTTACTCGCAGGCCGCAGAAATATTACAAGGACAAGGCCAAGACGAGCATTGTGCCATGCCACCTTATCCTAGAGATAACACTCATGATATAAAGCTGTCACAGATGGCAGCGGAAATTGGAAGTCCAGTTCTAATGCGTTGATATTTCGGCTCGACGCTTTGTGCCATCGTTGTCCAGATTAGTCAAAGACGAGTTGATGTAAACGCGGTCACGTCGAGCTCCATAGGCCCGATTTCTGTCTGGACTACCGTGTGTCGGGTTCATGTAAACGTAGCCTTTACGTCATAGATCGACGCTTCGAACAAATATAGTAGTTACACAATATGAGCACAGGTTCTCTCTAATTGGGCAGTTAGCATTTGCATGCACGAGTGCCGGTTTCCATCAAAGCTCAGAAATCAGACAAAGGACGGGTTCTTAATAAATGTAACAGTGTTCCTCAGTAGAAGTAGAAAGAAGAAACGCAAGTTGCTTCTTGCTTCTGCACATCTGTTCGCTTGTTTACAGCTCCGCAAAGAGCTGTTCTCCATCGGAAGTGGATGAATGTCAGCATTTCAGTTTTCACACCTTCTACGACATCATGGCTCAAAGTCATTCTTTTATTGCAGGCAAGTGTTCTATTGGCTGCTTATTGTATAATCACTGTAAAAGCAGTCCGTGCGAGTGAACGCAAGAAAAAAAAAAACAAAAAAGCTTTAAAAGAAGCCTTTCAAGAATGGCTTGAGGAAGTCCTTCGTCTCCATACTGGTAAAGACAGCAGCAGAGGCACAATCATTTGCTTTTTATTATAGTCAGTTAGTAAACGCGGAAGCTCGTTGTGAAGCATTTGCTGACCATTGTCAGCGCGACAATACGCAACAATCAATATTTCTGCAGTTATTGTGTTATATGATACTTTTTTCCGATGGGGACTAAATAACCCCATGAAGAAAAAATTATGACGGTCATATTTCAGGCGATATTCACGCAAGTATTTGTACTCATATGTATTTTGCGTACTTATCCTAATCGCTTAAGTAGCTGGGCAAAAGGATGCATAACTAGCACATTCTCAGTTGTTCTCAAAATCTTTTTTGCATTACAAATACCTGCAAGAGGCAAAGGAGAAACTTCAAATAGAAGCTAATTTCAGTAAGTATACGGATCAATTGAAAACATTTATGAAAAATCGTAATAGCACGCTTAGAAAAAGAGTATGTGCAGGCACTTTCCCGACAAGAATCATCGCAGATATATTTCTAGAGAAATCGGTATTGTAAACAGTAAGAGGAACCCGTACCATCCGCCTTACATTTAACCTATGGACCTTATAAAGAAGTGAACCAGCAAAATTTTTTTCTATAATCGAACTCCCCTCCCGTTAAGAAAAAGCCATCTACAGAAAGAAATCAACAGTGGATAGCACGCTTTTACTATCGCAGTATTATCGATCGTACATTTGTTTAATAGCTGCGGGGATAGGCCTACGCCACGCGGCTTTAAATTTGTCTGCAACGGCTGCGGTCTGCACAGAAAAAAGAAGAAAAAAATGCCCTCTTTTCGTAAGGAAGGCCCGTAATCGCTTTGTGTATTTTTTGTGATAATGTTTACGACGGGAATATTTTTGGGATAACCTAGGTCTTCGTTTAACTGCGTCCATGGTGAAATTTGGAGATTCTCAAGTATTGTGATACGAACGTATCGAAACTTTTTCGTCCGATGCTTTTAACAGGAAGCGCAATGCACACTATTGAAACGGCAGTCACTCCTAATATCTCCGGAAGAGAATGATTTTGAGTTTTCTGAAGGAAATATTTGTTGAGCAGGCCACGTTGTACTCAAATGGGAATGGTTAGTTTGCATGCAAGACAAACATCTCCCTACCGGCTTCAGCCTGCTATTACTGGGCCCTGAACATCCGTAAGCCCAGTATTCCATCTTAAGAAAAGAAAGAAAGCAGCATCTTTTTTACAGCCCAGTGACCTGTATTTTTCTGCCGAAATTGCCAGCTTCTCACTAATTCAAACGAATGTGTCCTGGCTAGTTAAAGTAACAACCCATCTTTCTTTGCTTCTAATTTCATCCTACCGCTACACCTCTAAGATATGCATGTGGTCAGGACGTAAAACAAAGCAAACGCTGCACACTCCCGTGAAACGCAAGCGAAGCTGGATCGATTTTATAATTTGCGCGGGAAAACAGATAGCCGCATCGACACGGTGTACTTAGGGCTGGCTCGTCGCGACTGATGAATATTACCATTCCCTCATTTCTGCATACGACGCCTGAGCTTTGACTAGACTTGCCGTTCTTTTTTTTTTTAAGTTCTTGCTCAGCTTCGTGAAATGGCTATTACGTATTTCTAATTCCTAACGCAGCCCTAAATGAACTTACACGTGTTACTTTCTTTGAAATCTGCTTTGCGCTTGGGGCTATGCACATTGATTAGCGGTGTGCATGCGCGAATAAGTTTTTCTTTGTTTCGCTCTATCCTCCATGTTTGATCCTTTGCCGTAAATGTTAGCCGGCTTCACTTTTACTATTATTACTAATAAACATGCCTATGGCAGTCACTACAGACACAGTGTGAGATTGTACAGAAAGGCAAGGAGGTTTCCAGAGGTTGTCCTGATTGGCCGGAATACACGGGGAGGGGGGATGGAAGTGAAGCTATGGGGACAGAACAAAAAAACAGACCGTAAGGGGTAGAGAAAGAGGTGATGTGGTAAACCTGTAAGTGCGCTTCTCCGCACACCATATACGACTTAACCAATATGGCGGACCTTGGTCTAGAATTGCTAAAATGTGTCGACATGCATGCTGTTAACATCGTGTCACCATCCGTCTCCCACACCGTGCAAGCTCCAAAACTGGTATCTCAGATTTAAGAACGCCAATAGCGGCAACACGGCGATCCGGGTTAGGGCGACTTATTATGCACGTAGGAAGCTTGCTAACGAAAGATTGCAAATCTTGCATAGAGAGGAGCGCCACTGAAAAAAAAAAGACAGAACCATATGAGCTATGCAACAAAAACAGCGCTTGGGCGCAGTGATTGTAAAATTTTATTTCTCATAGGGACGTATCTTTTGTACGTTAGACAATAGGTTTGGATGAATTTTGTCTCACGGCTCATTTATTACCACATTTTGACACTGCTATGCTGAAATATGATATTGGTATTTCACTGTTTAACGATGACTCACGCATACATTTTTCAACCGCATTACGCGGCTTCCCCAGTTTCTTGCACAAAGATATCACAAAGCCCATAATCGGCGCTTTAGCCCTCTAATGTTTGAGTATATAATCTGAACATGCGAAATTGCCGTAGGAACTTATATTTTTCTTTCTTTCTATATTATATGTCGCTTAGTTTCTGCATTACACTTTACAGCAAAATATCTGGCCCTATAACAAGCTAGACTACTGACCCGAATGAGAAATATTCCCACGGGTGGTTCAGTTTCGTCTGCAAACTCAGCAGGAGCAGCAGCTCAAGACACTGCATTCGACATCATCGACTGCTGCAGAACCCGCCACCCTCCGTGCTTCTCTAGAACTCGTAATTCAAGAACCGTCCCACACACGGTCAATCTTCTCCGACTCCAATGTCACTCTCCAGTGCATTACATGGCCATTTCGTCATGGGCCGAATGAACAATTAATCGCTGACATAAGACTTATTGATCGCCACGCAATAGAGAAAAACAAAACAGTTTATCAGTAAATACCGGGCTATTGCGGTATCTACGATAACAACCGCGCACATAGGCCGCCCGAGCTGCTCACGGCCGGTTCCAGTGTGTAGCTATACCGTTATCCAGAACAGACGCAGCTGCTGGACTTCGTAGCTTTTTACCAACGCTCGTGCTCCCAACTTGGATCCTAATCTATGGCTACGTCTTCCGTCAGGGCTATCTAGAGCTGAGAAAGCTGTGCCGCTTGTGGCTTGGAGTGGCCTTCACGAATGCTTACTCATTTCAGGTCGGAATGGCCAATAATCCTGCACGATAAGTGTATAGCTGCAAGAAAACAATCGCCCACCTTCTCCGTGAGTGTACGCGCTTCAATGCACCAGGAAAGAACTCTCAAGAGTGTTAGTCTTGACAAACGCCCTCTGTCGGGGGAAAGGTTCCTGGGACACTGGGCATATAGGCCTTCTTGAGGAATGCGCTATTAATGCTGCCGGGGTGGGGGGATTCGAATCAGTCCTCATCCTCACCATTTTTCCCAAGCCCCAGAGTGATGTCCCAATTTAGCAGGGCCTCTTAATTTGAGTCTGCCTTTCCTTCTTGTTCTGGAAAGCATGCTCTCGTTTTGTTAAGAATGATTCTAAAGCCCTGGTGTTTTCGATCCGGAAATATTAGTTCTGGCAAGAAGGGTGGTCGATTTTTACGGTTCCTTACATGCTTCTTTTTCATCACCAGCTCCTGCAATTCGAATATTCATTTTTTAATTTGAAACATATATAAACATAAATATATATAAATTAATATGTGTAGGGGGGGGGGGGCAAATGACGATCGATAGAGAGGGATGCATATAAGATGAACGAAACGGCAAGGTGTAATTATGTAAATGAGGGTTCATTAAGAGATTCAAAATGCCAAATTCTCCCAGCACCAGAGGGCTCTTATGTATGGATTGGTTTCCTCCATTCTTCATTACTTCTTTCCTTTCCTACTTCTATTTTCTCTTTATTTACTTCTTTCATGTAATAATCCATGCTTCATTTGTTTCTTGCGTGTAACAAGAAGCCACGCCTTCGTTATTTTGGCCTCATTATTACTATTCTTCAGTCGCGTCCAATGTTTAATTTCTTGGTGGCAATTACAGTCGCAAGGGTCTCTGTTTTACGCCAGTGGAAAATTTTGGGACAGCTCAGCCAAACTATATCGGCCTTCAATGTGTACGCTAATCCGACAATGTGCGTAAAAACAGAACCGTAGTGTCCTGGAAGCGCACCCTTGTCATTGAACGTGAACACACGGTGCAGAATGTTTTGCTATCAGATCATTAGAACGTGCAAAATGATGCAGTAGTTCGATGACGGACCAAAGAAAAACAAAAACAAAGACTAAACTGTCACTTGAGGAGCACCGCGGCTATTGGCTCAGTTAATTGTGTCTTTGACGCGTGTTATGACCGCAAGTGGACGATACCTGGCGGCGATAGAAATGCATTGTTGCGCACGCGAACCTGAACCAAAGCATTTGTTTACTTCTGCAATATCCCAACATCGTTACACTTTGGGGAGAATTACAACAACTTGGCCTCCATTACTTTTAGACATGGATAACACATTTGTGGGAGAGGGAAGAAAGTGTTACTTTCACCCGAAGACGATGAAATTCAAGTGATAGCAAGGTTCAGTATTACGCCAAATTTGTTTCAGGACGCCGGAATGATGAGGAGCGTTGCTGCGGTAATGGAGGTTTCGCACCTCGATGAGACTGAAGGAAAACCGTCGGCGTTCGTCAGCGTTCAAAGAAACATTTATGTACAAATTTAGTTTGACGTTCACCAAGGTGTGGTATGCGCACGCCTGCTCCGCAGGACCACTCACGTCTGTGCACTCTGGGCTAATCCTAGCAGTGGAAGCGAGAAGGCTGGCCTTGCTCCGGCAAAGCCGATTGCGCGTAACATGACTATGCGTCCACTTGGCTTCGTCACATTTGAACTTTAACGCAGTTCGCGTGACACCACGACGCTGTTGATGCCAACGCCCACGGCTAAGGAGCTTACATGCAAGAGACTAAATTAAAGAAATTTCATAGATCGCATGCCAGCATGGGTACGTCAAAGCGTGACATAAAATATAATAAAGCAGGAATGCGCCGCGACTTCTAGCGAGATTGGGGACCAAGATGGCGACTCACCAATTTTGGCAGTAGAAAGCGGTCAAAATTTTGGTGTAGTCAACACTCTAAAACAGCGCTTGCATGTAGGCTCTCTAGTGTTCTTGCATGGCGCTGCAAGCATCAAGTAGCAGAGTAAGCTTAAAATGGCCTGCGGTTCCCTGAGCCAACTTTCCAAGGACAGATGCGGCAAAATAAGACTTTTCCGCGCTATAACACGTGGCAGTTTCAAACTTTCAAACCTATTCCATCGGAATACTGGCAACACAAATTGTTGCCACTCGACACCCCTTCACGAATGTGTAAGCAGCCCAGATTTATATTTAGCATGGGCGTATCTTCGTTGTGTAGGCGCAGGCTTTCGAATCGGCACTGATATGAGATGTTGCAACGATGACCGCAACCGTATCGCTCCGGTATCTTCCGACCGGCCGCAAGAGGCACTATAATTATGCACAAATGCTTCGCATGTGCAGTTTAGCTGGCTGCCTCTTTCTCTGCCTCCGTTTCTTCTCCTGTCTGTCTTTCTCTCTGTCTGGACATCATGCCCACTGAACACACATTGGTCTATTAGCCGTCTACAAGATGTCTTTTGCAAGATCACCAAGACGTCTTCAATATCATTAGTAACATTTACGAAACATCTTCAAGACGTCTTGTCAAGATATTTAGGATTTCTTGTAGACGTCTTACCAAAACCTTGTCGGATGTCTTAAAACGTCTTCTAGCCGTCGGGAAGACCGCCTAATGCACCGCGAAATAAAGGATATAAGACGTTTTGCAAGACACCTTGTAGTTGCTTTAAACATTGCTGAAGAATTGTGATTCTGCATCACAATTTGAAGGAAAGCGATTACGTTCCTATAGGGCATGAGGCGGAGACTCCCTCCAAGCAACTCACGTTAATAACGCCACACCGGATTGCATTATTAAGAGTAGTGGCCTATATTTACTTACGCCATTTGCGATGATAAACGCTACTCAGTGAATCTAGTCGATGCAGAAACCCAGAGATACAAGGCAGCTGAATATTTCATCGTCACGTTGTGATGACGTTGAAGAAAGCGGTCGTAAAACTGTTAATTATGAAGCTAAGTTTTATTCGGCAAACCTGTGCCTGTAAGAACAGGCTACACTCAAAGCTCAATGATAGCTTCGAACACAGCCGGCGATCATGCAAATCTGGTCTGCTGGACAAGCGGGTCGGCTTTTATACATGAGTTTCCAGACTATACAAGTTTCCAGATATACAAGTTTCCAGAGGAATCGCTGGTGCCCACGTATCTTCCAGAAAGTAATACACAATTCGCGTCGTGTATACAATCAGATTACACGAGGTATGGTGATAACAGGCCGCGAATAGAACCATCGATAACATTCCAGTAACTTCCAATCATGCGGGCGCGTCTTGCGCTGAGGAATGACTTCAAGTTGTTAGGGGGGGAATGCATTCATCGAGAAAAGGATAAATAAGTACACATGTCAATTTGCCATAGTAAAGGAACTATGCGCTTCAGGTCATGTCTTTGTTACAATCCGGATATCTAGGTAACATTTGTTGTTTAATAGCATAACTCCATAGAAAATAGAGGGGGGGGGGCTCAACAACATATACAAATACAGCCAGGGAACATCAATTCCGCACTTGAGCGCTGTCCTGGCTGAGTGCTATTCGGCAATACAGCCACATCATCAACAGCCATGCTGCTAAAGTATGGGACGGTTGGCCTATAAAGCTTCACTTTGATAATCCATTTATTGATTTTCTAAACCATCTGAGCTTCGCTTTAATAAGAGATTAGTAAGTAGTTTGCTTAACTATACAAGGCTGAAAGCTCTCGCCAGTGTCCCAGAACGCCACTAACTAACGTGAATATTCCCGCGCATAAATCAGGAGTTTCAGGCATGAAGCTTACGGTAAGAAGGATTAAACACTGAATATCACAGGCTTCCATATATATATATATATATATATATATATATATATATATATATATATATATATATATATATATATATATGTGTGTGTGTGTGTGTGTGTGTGTGTGTGTGTGTGTGTGTGTGTGTGTGTGTGTGTGTGTGTGTGTGTGTGCTCGCCCCGTTTGTACGCGCACTATACTTTCTTTCATACCAATACCCATCATATTGGTGCGATAGATATAGTTAGCACGGGAGCCATTGCGAGCTCTTATTGACACGCGTAAAGTATCGAGGAGCCGTAAGTTGCTCCGTGTGTTTGTGTTTGTGTGTGCATGTGTGTGTATGTGCGTGTGTGAGAGAGAGAGAGAGAGGGAGATCGAAATACACGACAGTGCCGCGCGGTATATAGCAGCTTATCTGTATTTTTTGCACAACCATTTTAGCCTAACTTTGCCTCCTACGAATTGTTCAGGAAGCTCTATTTTCATGTGTGATGGATCACGAGTCGTCTGTAGCTTTCGTCGGGCACCGGCTATAACCAAGGGGAATTTACGCACGCAAACGAGGAAGCGCGCTGTAACCAGGAAATAATAAACTTTGACAGATATGGCACATGAAGACACTTCTTTGTCAGAGTTTCCAAAGTGGAAATAGAGCAAGCCAGCAGGAAAACGCGTGCAGGACTTGTCGCGGCATGCAAATGGCAAAGCGTCTAGCTTGACACTATTTTTGAATTTCACCAGGATACAACATATGAATATATGAATACAACCGCATGGCATACTTGCGCAAGAATATCTTCCATGCATTATCTTAATACGTTCTACTACGAGCACATAAGCGGTGTCCGTGCACACGCCATGTTTGGACGCCCACTATACCTCCTTTCATACCAATATCAATCAGATCGATGCCATAGCTATAGTTAACACTGTAGCCATTGCGAGCTTATACTGACACGCGTGAAGTATTCAGGCCGTAACTTGATCCGCATGTTTCCGAGGACGTGATACTTAAAGGGTTCCAATAAACTGAAACTATCTAAAAATTCGTAAATTCTAAGCAGTGTACACCTGGCTTTCTTTCTCTGGCATTATTCTCCTATTTTGATAAGTTTTTGGCCCAACTTCAACGCACTTCGCTTGGGAATTTGAAGGCATGATTCTCGAAACTCGTGCCGCACAGATGATTTCTGATAAAGAGCCATGACGATTGCCGGCCGCAGCAGCATCTTGTAATGGTTATAAGGCTTTCCCTACGTTTTGTAAGGGTGAATCAATTCTTGCATCAGCTAATGATTGTCACTTTCTTATTAGCTTTCGGCTTCTTTTCCAAGTGTGCAAAGAGAGACCAACATTACCGTCCTATGCTGAAAGAATAACTAAATAAATAAATATTACTTTAGGCACATTGAAACAGAAAAACGGTGCCTGTTTGTCAAGCCAAAGCTAGGTTTTGTTCTTTTGTTCTTAAAATTTACCGATCACACTTCCGTCCGGCCGATAATCATGCCACATCACCGACGCTGTCAGCAAAGCCACGGTGACTGTCACGTAAGCACCCATTTTGACTGTGATGAATGGCAGTACGGCGACATTTCTAGTCTAATAAACCGTGCAGGGCGAGCACGTAGACACCGGAAGAGGATCTGTGGCCGGGTGCTGTGAAAAGAAAAAGAAAGCCACACATCGTTTCCGCTAACACAAAAAAGAAATAGAAGAAAACATACGAAAACTTCTCCGGGAGAACGCGAGACTGGCACTAAAGGAAGGAAAGCTACATGAGGAAAAAAAAGGATAGCGGTCTGTAGTTCCTTCCTACAACGACCTACAGGCGCAACGTTAATGAGCGGCAGAACCGGCGAAACCAGCCCATCCGTCATCGATGATGATCTCGTGGATGAAGAAATAGCGAGTACAAAATCGTACAGCGAAACTGAAATGGTCAGAACCGCACACGTTGCAAGAGAGAAAAATATTTACGCATATTATAACGATGACCTTTATAGTTGTAACCAGCGCACGGTGGCGCGAAAGTCTATAAAAACGAAGGCGAAATTAACTGGTTGGACTTCAAAGTTTTATCAGGAAGTGTTCGGGGTTTACGTTGTTGGCAGTCCGTTTCTTTAGCCCTTAGACTCTGCGTGCTTCGCCTTACCATGTTAGTTTCATGGTTTACGCTATAGTTAGGTTGCTTGAATTTACGAATAAGCATATTTCCTTTACTTATGTGCCTCGACTTTAAGAATGAGTGCGTTTAACCTACTCAGGTGCCTTGAGATTAAGAATGAGTGCGTTTGACTTATTTGTGCAAATTGACTCGAGAAGCACTTCACCAGGCTCAATAGGAAATTGTGGCTGTATGCTGGATGTCGTGAAGGGCACCCTAGGGATTGTTTTAGTGCTGTAATTTGTCATATTGGTTCAGTATTGGAGGTGATAGGAGAGACTGAATTGTAGCTTTGCAATGTTGTCGGGGGTGAGATTTCTTTCTCGCATCTGACAATTGTTTCTTACAATCGCTTTCTTTCTATCGACTAGCACCCGCAAGCAATTCTTCCCTGCATTCTCCCATATTGGAGCACAGGTACCACGTCACGTGTTCTTCGCAAACCACGGCTTTTTTTCTTCAACTCGAAGGATCCTGTCTCCTATCGCTCTTGCGCTCAACGTAAACATCTTGCGTGCAAGAAATAATTGTCTCCCAACCGGCGCCATAAAATGTGACCAAAATATTCACTAGCGAGGAAGCTATAGAAGAGGCTGGAAAGACAAAAACTGCAAAAACTGAACATGAAACGAGTGGAGATGCAATGCTGCAGCTCCATAGCTCCTTCGAAGATGTGACGTGTTCGAAATGTTCAAATAGCGTGTAATCTCTTCACGGCCCATCGAACACTCCCCGTTCCAAAGGAGATGAAAGCGTAAAAAAATCTGTCCTTTTCAGACATAAGCCAAGAAGTTCCGGCTCATTGAGAAAATAAAGAACATGAAATAACGGAAAAGTTCGGACACGGACTCCACTCTGAAACTCACACAATTCATGCGTTGCGAGTAGGTTCATTTTATCAGGCGATGAACAAATGTACAGGAACTCAGTGCCCCACTGTCATCTTCGATAGCAACGCATATGTTTATTATTACGTTTTTATTTCGTTTTATACCGTGCGACAGCGGCGTTCCGAACCTCAGCTTCATTTTCAATCTCGCCATTTTGGTTCTCTTCAAGGCAAGCGTGCATGTTTCATGCAAGACACTCGTGCTTGTTCTTTTTTATTTATTCTTGTATGTTCAGTGCTAGTACTATTATCTCGTTGCTTTCTTTCAATTGGAAAGAAGGTTGATGAATTTGGAAAGAGCGATAAGAAAGTCATTACTGAACGGTGCACTGAAGCTGTCACAAAGTACAACAGAGACAAAAAAGGTAACGAGAATTTTTTTCAATTATTCATGACCGACCCTGTGTATCTACTTTAATTGAAAAAGATACATTCAAATCAGGTAGGAAGAAAGGAAAGTCATGGCTAATAACGGCAACGCTGCTAAATTTAAAAAAATATTGTGCAAATATTGATTCGTTCTGGTGCTCTCTTCCTGACGTGTCACACGGAGTCAACACGCTGCCCTCCTGACACATATGCGGTTGCCAACGGGGCACTTGCGCTCATGTACGATCATATAGGGTGGATGGAGAAGCCTGATAAGATGCATTACGTGGCCCGGTACACTGCAACCAATACGACTCCCATCAAGCGCAAAGTAATGAATGGGCCAATGTGTTCTCGAACACTACACGGCCAGATCAGATGTCGTAGGAAGCTCCTTTAAGCCAGAAACAAAAAAAAAGTATTTGAGGAACACTACCGAGAGCCTCCATGGCTGCCACATTGCACGCGGCTTCAGTAACCATACAGACCTAGCAATAAAGATGAAATATGCTGAAGTACTTCGCTTCAGTGGTGTTGAATAATTTGTGTTCCCAGCACTCGAAGTTGGTGAAAGTCGTTTGTCGCGGGAGCCTTGGAACACTATTTTCTTTACCTAGGTGCCTTGGTTACTCTTTCATTGACGTTACTGAACCAGAATCTCGTCAGAATATGAAACATGGAGCATCGCAAGAAGCTAGAAAAAGGAAGTGCATCACGTAGTTATCGGCGTAAACAAAGAAACAAGCAGACATTCTTGGCGCTAGAGTCGAGTGTCAGTGTAACACGACGTTCCCAACTCATCCGTCATCAGCAAGGACAAACAGCCCCAGGCCTGGCGTCTCCCGTCTTCTCTCTTTCACTTTTTCCGGCCCACTTCGTTCCCTCCTGATTTCCATGTTATCGTCCGGTGTCACCATCTCGCTTTTCCCCAGAGTCACCCAAGGCACTACGCCTGGGCCAGACACATATGCTAAAGCAAACTAAGCAGCCGATGAACGAAACCATTCCTCGAGAAAAGTTCAAATACTGCTATGTAAGTGCCAGAGGTGAATGATCATACAGTGTACGACACCTAAAAAAAACGCGAATACAAAAACCGCGTATGACAAGTTACCTCGCCTCCGTTCGATATTCCCTCCCCCCCCCGCCCCCCCAAAAAAAGAACGAGCGCCGAGTACCGCGATCTTCTTGTTCTCTTTACGCCTTTTTGCCGAAATGTCCATCCGGCCCTCCCTTTGTTAGAGAGCGCTGGGCTTATTGGTCTGCCGCATGACGGGATTATGTTTACCATGATGTTGACATGACGCCGTAGCGACGCAGCGAAAACTAGTGGGGTACCTGATCACAACCTTCGATTGTGTCGCCGCTACAATAGGCTTCCATTCCGCCGCTGTGGCTTGCATTGCGCTCCTGGGTTTTGTCCGCAACGGGGATATATGCGCCATGTTGTGCGTATGTCCACATTGCCTGAACAAAACAGCGAAATAAATTGAAATAAGGCACCTAAACACATTCGCCTATGTGCCCACTTTGATGCAGTAATACGGACATTTGCAGTTTTTGACACGTTGGTGCAGCAACCAATTCGCGATGTTTGTCTCTTATTCACCTACTACCCTCCCAATTGCCGAGACGCGCGTTGTAATATATATAAAACAAAATACAGAAACTGAATGGTCTATCGCGTTGGCAAGCGCCTGCTATAAAGCACAACGACTGGAATGTTATTTTGCTGTCGGAACTGCCCTTAAAATATTTTTTATTGCAATAGCCCTCTCACCTAAATTTCCCTAGACGTCCATACATAGGCTTTCCTTCTCTTCGGCGGCACGTTGCGAGAAATGGCCGGCGCCCACCTTTCCAACGGAAATAGCTGCACTCAGCCACTAAGCACTAAGCTTAAACCTTTAAGAGAAGTGCCTCGCCTGGTCGGTTTTCGTGAAACGGTGACTGTTGCATAAAACATTTTCTCTGAAAAATACATGAAACGGCCGTGCGGGCTATCCAGGGCGCTTTCGTGGCTCTCATCGTAGCAGCAGTCAGCGGCTATGTAGGAAACTTGGCAAGAGAGATTTGTATCGCCTTGCACTGCCATTTTGTGTGAAAACTTCAAGTTCTATGTTGTTTTCATAATGTAATATACCCTTACATGCTTATTCAAGCTGAACTTTATTCATTCTTTCGTTCTTTTTCGAAGAAGACGTGTGAGCTGGTGCACTTTTATAGGCCAAAGCAGGTGATGCTTCTACAAGAAAAGTGTGAAAAACAAAGATAACGTTACTCCTGCTTCTTTCCATCCCTAGTTGCTCATATCTATTGTTAATGGGCGACACTTCTTGATCGCCGAGTGCCACTCACGAAATGCGTGACTCAAGAAGTACTCAAGAACGCGCCAGCGCAGAAATTTGTGAGCAACTTATTTTTAATCAACTTTCTCCAAATGTGGCGAATGGCGAGAGGAAAGTAAGACGCAGAGGAGGGAAATATTCAATTCTGATACAGATTCTTTCTGCATTCATGGCATTTGTATGTTTTTGGTCATTATAATAACAGTTAATTCCTTATTATGTCGTGCTTTTGTGCAAGACGCTCAAGGTTGCTTCTTAGCGAAGCAAAAAAGAAAACGAAAACAAAAATCTTACTTTCTCTGCCGCCATCGTATGTTCCGGATTACAAAAAAAAATTTGCAGATCTCACGCACTGTGGGAATCGGTGTTGTGCGAAGCATTTTGCAAGTAACTGGCTTTTCATTATCATTTGGGGTTATTTCGCGAAGCGTTACCACGTGAACCACCGTGTTTGTACAAGGCGAGAGATAGCGTTTGGGACGCGAGCGCATATGTGGCGACGGTAGCTAGACGATGACGGCGATTACGATGGTATATGACAGTGATGACATAATTTCTGCTCCGGCCTTTCACGAAGCGAGTCTATGATATGGCCGAATGTTAGGTTATACATAAGTAGTGGGCGGGCGCACGCGAGAGGATCACTGATTGTGGTGTCATTCGCCACGAAGTGTACGATGGTATGTTCCTATATTTATGTAATGCGATCCATGCTAACACGACGAAGCGATTTGTCAACGTCAAACATGTTTTACCTTTGTTGATCCCGAAGCAAGTACGATGTCGTAGCGCTTCTGTGTAGCGTTAGCTGCTAGGAGAGTAGAACTGGGGATTGCAAGCTGATACCGAAGGCGGTGCTATTTAACACTGTCTCTCAAAGAGATGGCTGCCACGAGGGGAGAATACGAGAAAGTGGCACGTGGCGAACACGCTAAGCATCTCAAAGAGGTCGCTGATCTGCCAGCAGAAAAGTATGCGAGAGATGCGTGCAATCGTGGCTTGATCTATAAACACAAACAAAAAAACTACTAGAAAACAAAAGTAGAAGCGATCTATGCCTAATAGTTGGACCATCGCGCTAGTCGGCTGGAAGGTCATCACGGGTCGTGCATTTCTTTTGGTTGAAGATACCTAAAATGGGGGCGAGACAGGAGCCAGCGTACCTGATTGCCTCACAGTACCTATAGTATAGTCAAAGCAAATAATAAGTCACATTAAAAACTTTCGCACGGGCACAGCCTTTTTTAAGGCTACAACAGCTCTCCTCGACCCTCTAGTTGCCCGAGAACGGTGTAAGGGTCGTCGTTTTTTTTAATAGCTTGCTTTCTAAAGCCAAAATGGCAACGCGCCTACCGAAGCCGCAATGGCTTAGCAACCTTCAATACAAACTTCGACGTTGCTTTGTGTTGACGGCGTTGCTATTGCTCTGAATATATTGATAAGCTAAATCTTTTATTTTAGCCCGCTTTCTTCAGTTTTCCTGCTCCTGGCTTAGACGTCGTCTGTCTGCATAAAATGTATGCTTCGATATAAATGACTTTTCCCCAATCATGCGCCTTCTATACCACCTACAAAAAAAATGTCCGCTGCTTCTTCTTGCGCTCTTTATGGATGCATCTGGCCTATAGAAACAATGCGACACGCTCAGCATTTGCAGGCACGTGCTCATATGTGTCCTAAACATGACAACTCTTCTGAATGTCATAGAGAGAAGTAGTAACAATTATCCATTATAGCGTGGCCGATAAGCTTTAAGTTTTATGTTTCCTATTTTGTTACAAAAAGAGGAGACAAGAGCTAAGGGCCATGCGGCCTGACAGAGGCTCTTGCTTCTAAGCGCGTTCGGCATACATGATAATTCAATGCAGGAAAAAAACAAATATAGCACAAGAACGAGTGAGTACGCTCTAGAAAATACAAATTAACGAGATAGTTTATACATTATACAATTACAACGGGAAAGGACACTCTATGCTTGATTTTTTTTTCTTTGTACTATCACAATACAGCGCAGAATAAAACATACATATATAGTGCATAAAAATATTAGTCCAATAGCGTTTTATGTATAAGTAATTTGATAACGAAAGAGAAAGGTTTTATACATTGTTTAAAATGAGGTGCATAAAAATCAATTTTGTTCAACGATGTTCATTAGCCTAGGTGTTTGATACCTTTAATCGGGACGCGCATAGTTTGTGCTCGTAAACGGTAATATTCTAATTTGATTGCGTAATGGATATCGCGGTAGACAAGAGGGTAGGCTGACAACATGAAGACCATGTTTTTTTTTTATGTGAGTGTAATCTGTGAAGACGTCTTGTAATGGCAGCAACAGTGTGCCTTATTAAATTAATTTTTGGTTTGTTTTCCTCACAATCATACGTCGACCGTAAGACAACAGATGGCGTTTGTGTTGTTCTAAATAACTAGCAGCACTTCTTGAGAATATGGACTGTTACATGTCATGTACGTGATTTTATTATCTAATAGGTATAATAATTAGACTTTTGCAATGCTAATAAATTATATTCTATATTCTCTGTACCCAGCAACCATGTGGACCAGTTTGCCCTCATTCTTCAGTGCCTGGTGTCAGTGGCCGCATGGCACCTAGCCTTGCCCGCCTTCTTCTCTATACGGTACAGTCGGGAGCAGAACTATTGAAGCCACGGTATCAGCAAAAAGAATACCAAGTTTCTCCTAGCACATTTCTGAAATTTAGAACTGTGTCAATGCAATACATTGGTGGAACAGGCGCACCGAGGATGTCCCACTCGATTTCTATCAGACAGCACGAATAGGCTGCAAACAAATAAAAAAAAATTCGTGGTACCTATGTCCTCGACACTTTCGCTCGTAACTGTATCCTGCTAAGAAGCCGTACCTTGTTTCATACACGGCCTCTTGCGTGGGGGAGGTTATCTGTGCTCGCGCATCCATCCACCCCGCTCCATTTCCCTGCTGCTACGAGCAGCTACGCAACATGGACAGGAAGTACCCCGTCACCGCGGTCAGTCTAGTTTTTAGAAACAAGATGCGTTCACTACGTGCAATGGCGAGAAATAAATTGGGAAGAAAATTTACCACAGAACTGGAAAGAAGCTCTCATAGGGTCATTGCTGTTAAAGTTCACTGCTACTTTTCAGTACCACTGTCCAGCACCCTTTCGCATCAAAATGTCGCATTAACTATCCCATCGTTACCACGTTTCTATTCCCAAATTTCTTCTGGCAGGTTGCGTTAGATACTGTGGACTGAAGTCTAAAGTAAAGGAATACGCGCCACAGCCCTTCATCACTGCTGAAAGAAAACAAAGGAGAAAGGCTGACGCCACCAAAGGCTTCGAAACATGACACGTGACGCAGAAGTTGCATGTGCCTTTTTATTTCAAATCTATTCCGCATGTTCTTATTATGTACAAATATATGTCGTACCTTCTCCATCTTCTGGCAGTTTTACACAGCATCGCTCGCGCGGGACTTGCTGCAGGTAATTCTAGATAAACGGAAACCCTGGAGAAATGGGGGAGAAGTCTATGCACGTGGCATTGCCGGCTATAGCGGTGCGAAAGTAATGGTCGGCGAAAAAAAATTAAAGTGACAACATTATTACATTATCTCTTTTAGGTCTATAGAAAACAAATACTGCATCTTTATCTTTCCACGCAGCTGATCGGGATTGCAACAACTACGATATGCCTCAGCCACGCTGTAATGCAGCAGACTGAGTCCTTGTATTCAACTTCTTGCCACTCATGCGCTTTGCTTTTTTTTTCATCCATTCCTAGAATTTTCGTTACTGTACAAAACATTATTCCGGCGCGCCGGAAGTTTACTATATGCGCAATGTGATCCTGCAGATGAGGACCCACGGTCTATGTACATGTGCTTGTGCCTCTTCGCTTACACCCATTGTTGGTACGCACCGCCTCCGCCGAAAGCGTGCAGGCCACTGCGCTCAGGGTCAAATTTCTCGCAATATTTAAATAAGAATATGAACTTTTACTCGGCAGGAGAGCGGGCACCCCCACCGGTTAAGAGACGCCAATAGAGTGCGCGGGCCACACGTTCCCATCCGATCCACGATTTAGAAAAATTTTGATTCCCCCCCTCCCCCCCACCCCGTTTTCGTAGCATATACTGTGAAACAATACTGTGGGGCGGTCGTAGCAATACTAAATCTCCACAATATAAAGAAGATGAACGAGACAAAACGTAATTGTCAAGCAAAAAACAAAACAAAAAACAACACGTGACAATGAAAAATACCAAACACGCAGATGAACATTTGCGTGTCTGGTCTGTTTCACAGGTTGCGCGTGTTTTTGCGCTATTTAAAGGCTGTGCCCTGAAACATCAACTCGCCTGATTCTCCGCGTTATTACCCTTGCTCTCCAAAGCCGTCTTGTGCTCCTATGTGCATGCCTGGCGGCTGGAGTTGGCGAAGTTACGAGCCTAGTGGCTTGTACTCTAACGACAAAAACGGTGCAACATTTGTAGAAATATGCGCTTGTCGAGCGGCGTTACTTCGCGGTATAAAGATGCGCATTTCTTTAGGAGGTGTGCAGCATTTTTTTTTTACTTTTGATTATCTCGCTGGTGTCAAGGCAATGGAGAAGTCACGCTGATATGAAAAAACATTGAGGCCCCGTCGGTGGTCTTCCTGTTCCTTTCGTTCCATTCCTATTGTACAGATGCGTACAAGCTGTGCCGCTGGAGCGACGAACGATATTTCATCTCTGCTGTGAAAAGAGAAGGAAGAAAAGAGCGAAGAGAAAGCCACAGTCAGTTGGACTGAACGTATGATGCCTGTGTTCACGGCTTATGCTCTTCTATTTGTGTGACATACAGCGCGTATCACTTTTCTTTTCTGGACACGTGCATGAGATCGGGAAAACGCAGTAAAATTAGGAATAACGTAATTCACAGGTTTTACTTCACTTCTAAAAGCCCCCGTTTGATGTTCCCATGGAAAAAAAATGAAGTTATGACAGCCAAATGTGCTCATACGCAAAATCATGACGTAATGTCATTGACATCATCTCGTTTGCTGGTTTTTGTGTATTTACGCGTACTATTAGGTACTAGATAAGAAACGCATGCATCTTGTTTTTCTCTTTCTTTCTTTTCCTTCTTTTTTTAAAGAAAAGGATCCATGTAAGCCAAATGTATCAGCAGGCACTAGTCGTGCAACGTGTACCCACCCTGCTCAAGTCGCTCCAGGTCCCGGTCACACTCGGTGTCCGATATTTCATTAAACTCAGGCATATTTCCTCCAGTACAAGGCGCGTGAAAAGCGCTCAAGTGCAAGTCCCTTTCACTTAAACACCACCTGTTGGCCAAGGGAAAAGAAAAGGCTCATATAAAGAAAGTAAAGGGTAAAGTCTCTGAAAGAATACGTTCTTTTCTTAGATATTTTTTATTTTCATCGATCGATTGTATCGCGCGGCGATACTTCGCAGACGTTTCACTTCCACATCGACAAAATCATGACACTGTGGCCCAAGTACCACCGGATGCATCATTCATGCAGGCCGATTGTAACTGAGAATTATAACTTGCATTCATCTTGTAAAAGAAGAGCTAACGCTCCTCTGATGAAGTAGCATGGGCACCTGTAATACATATGCTGTGAAAGTAGACGATCAAAATATTACAAAGTGGCATCGATATACATGTTAAACTGGGCTACCTTCACATTTCTTTTGCATTTCTTTAAAGGAGAGAGGCTCTTTGCAAAAAGCTACCTGATCTCAATACAGAATGAATAACTCCCATGTTGCTCACCAAATTTATATTGCCAGCTACTGACGTTGAAATGCCGTGCACTGAAGTGCTTAGGAAAAATCAACCAGTCAAACATACGCTTCCCCCATGAGCCATGGCATTGCGTCTTCTCGGAGACATCTGGCAATGCGTGGAACTAAGAACATTTGAAAATATGCGCAATAAATGCCCCAAAAACGCTGTGTCTTGCACGTTTACGGTGAAACGTCGAGCACGAAAGGTGGATGCTGCGATATTAGTACACGAAGGTATACAGTGCCGGCACAGCGATGCCGGCCAGAGACGCTGATCAGGCTAGCTGTCAGCCTTCGTACGTAATAGGTGTCGTTCGCCGGTCATACATTGATATGAAAGTAATACATTGTACAAAAACACCGACCCACACACGATGAAAGACGACGAGATGGGCGTAGATGCTCCGTATTCGTGCTTGTTTTATTTCTCTTTTTTTTTGCGGGAGGGGGCGGGGGGCTCAGGTCTCTTTCTCATCAATGTTCAACGAACTTCTATTGAAACGTATACAACTCGCACGCTAGTATGGCTAATGTTTAGCATTAACTGCTAGCGGCATTTCTATCAAAAAATGCAGGAACTATGGACTAAGCTTATTGAATTACGCTAATAGACGAAAGCTTTTACAAGGATATTCACTTTATTAAAGCATCATTCCAACGAAGGTGTATACTTCTTGCCATGAGTGCCTTCAGTTAGCGTTCGTTTGTTTTATTGGGTAATTTCGCAGAAAACAAAACCGTTAACTGGTATATTGGTACCAGTGTCGGAATTCTGTGCCGCAGCCCCCACAGGGAGAGATGGTGTCGGGAGGAAAGAAGGCTGTCCTTCCTAAGCTCTATACCACTGCATCTAAAAATTCAGACGGCCCAAACCTGTCAAGTAACAGCACGCGGCGGCATGCCCGGATATTCATTTACACGCCCAAGTATTGCACAAAGATGCACAAAATGTTTGCCCATTGTCTATCTTCATAAGCTCCGCCATAACCCTATGTGTAAAATAAAGTTTCCCCAATAATGTTTTTGAGTTTACAAATGCCATTTCTTGAACTCAAAAGTATGGAACTACGTAGGCATAGATGTTTTTTTAGTATATTTACATAGTTATTCTTGCGCTTCGGTGCCGAACATGCCCTGCAACTAGATGTGCGATTGCAGGTGCCCTATGTGTCAGTGGTGAAAGACCCACCGCCACCGACCACAACCAACCACAAAACACAGGGCACAAGAATGACCGCAAGATCCGAAGGAAACTACTCGTTTGAATATGGAATGCTTCCAAATGCCCGGAGGAAGAAAAAAAAAGCGCACATACTATTTGTTTGATTGTTTTATAATATGTCCACAAAACGTGCACTTGCAGAGCTTTTTAGACTCGCCGAGCTCTTTAATCATGCATTTTTTTCTCTTGGAAATGCGGCACGGTTACAGCACGTAGCCGCATATCGGGAGCTTCATAGAGATGCCGGTACCACGCGGAAACGTCGATGCAGATATACCCTAACAAATAGGGTTCGTGTCTATGCACTGCACGTCTCCCGCTTACCTCGCTGACCCTAAATTGTTAACAATGTCGTCGATGCCGTTAAAATCAAGCAAAGTTTGACGGCCACAAAGCAAGTATCAGCTTACGGTTGCTCCTCGTTAAACGTAGTCGAAGTAACAGAAACCCAAGAACAGCTATGATTTCTTTTATAAATCAAACAACATATTCTTAAACTTGAAGTTACCGCGCCTACAGAGCAAGCCGGCACACAACTGCCACAAAGAGCTACTCACTGTCTTATATGTCACATAACAAAAGTCCATAGAGAGCTATCGCGATTTATTCCCACCATCCACTAGCCAAAAATGGATCACTATCACGTCTTATTTGCAGCATCGTTTTACTGAATCTACACTAACTCGCGTCAAAAAAAAAAAAAATCTGGTTAGTCTGTACCAAGCCAAACATGCAAGGTCCATGTAGAGATTTATTTTCTTTTCATACAAAAGGATAGAGAGAGCGATGGTGAAAAAACGAAGGGGCGCCATTTTTTGCAACGCTTTAGGGTGCCCGATCAGTGCCACCTCTTTTCATACAGCAGGAAAAGGCATGGACAGCGATTGAAGACAACAGAAGTTATCAAGGAAACGGAAAAAGATTGCTCTGAGGTAACATTCTTCAGCCTGTTATAAGATGTATCATGTTGAATATAGGCAGTAGGATGCGACTATACGAGTATACACGTTCATGTGCAAAGGGGCTGCTCAGAGCCCGGTTGGGTTTCTGTCCTATTTCAAACGATTACCTCACACCCACTACGACCCTTCCCTCTGGATGTAGTCCATCTTACAACACCCACACAGATAATCCCCTTCCCTTTGTTTATATTCGTTTAGTACATCTCACTGTTCCATCTGCGCATGTATTATCACATTCCCAAGTTTCTGCCAACAGGTAGCACTGAAAATGACAAGTGAACACAGGAGGCAATAGTCGTTCCGGAACGACATGAAGCACAGGGGAATGTGTAGGGAAAAGCAGGTGACATGCGTGGGGGAAACGGGATAAAGATAACATGAGGGTTGGCGGACCTACCTAGCGGGGTCTACAGGAGGGCGGGTATTTACCTGTCCGGCCGGTCGGACTCGCCGGGCTCGGACCAGCGGTAAGCGGTGCCCGACGAGTGATTGACGGGTGCTTGACAGCCGCTATAACCGTACGCCGACGGGCGTCCTTTACCAGCGAGCCGCTGATAGTACTGCTCCTTTTTGCACAACTCTGAAAAAAAAAGCGGACAGATTGACACACAACCTTTGACTCTTGTGTGTACCGTGCTTTGGGTGCCCATTAAAGAACCTCAGGTTTTCAAAATTAACCCACACTGCGGCGTGCCTCATAGGGAGATAGTTGTTAGACACGTAAAACCCAGAATTTAATTTTTAGTTTTTAACGAATCGCTGTCGCAAAAGTTCGGCTACGGCACCTTGAAATCGTTAGCAGAAGTTATACGTCACTAAATTTAACAGTAGTGATAAAGCTCAAACGTTACTGGTGAAATAATGTAGTTGCTGTACTAATGCCACAGTGATCAACTAGTATTATCATAAATAACCCAAAGCTCTTATGCATTGACGACCTGTTTGCTACACGTGTATATTTGATAAGACGTGTTAAGTCCCCGAGGTCATGTTTATTGTTGAATAATAGCCCTCGAAATTAAAGCTTTGTTACAGCATCAAGGCTTGCCGATTATAATTGGCGTATACGTTAGTCTTCTATTTTTATTACGAGCAACGGTACTCACCTATGTGACTCTGGAGCTTGTCGTTGCATAAAGTATGCTTAAGATCACTCTTAAATGCATGGGATATCTGGAAAAAAAAATACGGGAAAATCAATCACAGTATTATGAGTTTCTACGGTACCATTCCTTTTTGTTATGTCACACGAGCTTTGAGCTTCCATTCAAAGACCACGTTAAGGCTAATAACAAAGAATGGTGTGAAATTAAGTGTGCATTGTCTTGTGTTGCTCACTACCGTCATTGGTTGTCATTAAGCAGCTTTAGCACAGCACTATGGCCGTTTACGTCGACGGGTTCACGCATAGCAGCTAAGGCTCGCTACACCGTTGTCGACGAGGTGGTGTTTAGAGCTGCGATCCGCAATGGTCAACGTATGGCAAACGCAAAATGCGGTGGCGTTACCTGGTGTACAGAAATTAACGCACTTTGTGCCAACTGTGGCACCGGTTCTTCGGCCAAGCACCATGAAAAGACAGAGAGCTAACCTCAATAATAAAGAGAAAATATTTTAACACTTTTTCGCCGAAATAATCGGACACTAAGGTAAAATTAGCTTTTTAGCCGTCTTGATGAAGCTCAAGTATCAAGTGCGGATTCGGATCAACGTAGGAGGCTCCCGTACCGTCATGATGTTATGCTGGCTATTGAAGGCCCGAAATCGGCAAATCACTTCATAGCGTCCTGCCTATGCACACGTTATACCTGCTATAACGCAAGAGCTTTGTGAACGCTATACCAAAGTTCTCTATTGAGTTGGAAACGCCTCAACGCTTACCGTATCTCAGCTCAATGCCACTTGTTGCACGCACTGGGAAAGTCAACGAGAGCTGCCCGCGTAGGCTGGAGAATGAGCGGTTCCGGAAACATCATACGATGCCATAGAATTACTTGTTGCGTTTTTCTGATAATTATCGCCGTATATAAATCAACGCCTATTGCCTCCGTATACATAAACCAACAAATATAAGCCATTCGTTATTAACGCTTTTTGTTCGGGCATAGCGAGACCGTTAGTGCTGCCATTCGCTTCTTCGGCAACCCACCATCACGTGAAAGGTTGATACGTTTTGGGATCAAACAAAAAATTTCTTCAACTTATTTTTAAGGGGAGGGGGGAAGGGTCTGCAGACAGACGCACCCGTGAACGACTCGAGAACTCACCGAGCCGTCTCGCGGATGCTGTGGCACGTCGTACGTGTGCTCGACCATCCTGGCCGAGGCGTACGGCGACATGGAGACTCCCGCGGCGGCCATGGCCCGAGGGCAAGGCTCATCGCCGTCGTCGCCTGCGCTGCCACGACGGGAGATGTCCGGCAGCTTGGACGACGCGTACGGCGACGGGTAGTACTCGCGGCTACCGGCGTCGCCACTTCCGCCGCCGCAGCCTCCGCGAGGCTTTTCTAGCTCCGACATGATGAGCGAGTCCATCTTGAGATCCTCGCACATGCGCACACCTGGTCATAGGGGAGGGACGAAGTTACTGGTAATAAATCCATGGCAAAAAGTTGCTTTACAACGCCTCGGCATTTTGATGTAGGATGGAAAATTCTCACGTCCTCGTTGTCAACTGATTTGTGATACTGTCTCACACCATCAAGGTATGTATCGATTGGAATTAGTTTTCGGTCACTTGCATTTGTCTATCATTTGCTCGTCTCTTCGAGGGTTGGCACTGTCTCTTAAGTTGCTTTACAATTCCTCAGATAAAAACTAAGTGGTGGACGTGGCAAAACCCTTTAGAAGCTTCTATATTATTTTTTTAAAGTGGTGGACGTGGCAAAACCCTTTAGAAGCTTCTATATTATTTTTTTAAAGTCATATTGTCTGGTTTTATCATTCGTTCCACACAATGAGCGTACCATGTAAATACATCATGCTAATACCATTATTTGGAAAATATTCTTTAGCGGCACTTTTTTTACTTTTTAGATCTTATTTAGCGTTTATTTAGCACTCACTTATTGAACAAAGCTCGCATCACAAATAATGGAATTCCCTCCGATCTTACATTTATGATAAGACGCAGAAAAAAAATCAATGTTCATTAATAATGTCACAGCCTCCCTAGTGCAATATAAGGAACCATAGGCTACAAGCAAACTGTTGGATTTTCTAGTCGTACACAGTATATCCTGTCGAAGATTCTACATATGAGGCCGTAACTTGTCGAAGCAACGCAATAAGTCCTTTCCGTAACTGCTATGCCGCGCGCTAAAATTTTTCGTAAACGTCGATATGAACTAGCTGGCCATTCTCCGTTTTCGAGCGTTGCTGCGCGCGTGTAGAACAAAGAAAGTGATAGCAAGCAGTCGTACCCTCATAGGTACTGATGGCCGACGGAGGGGTTCCGGAAGACCTTCTTCGGCAGACGAGCACCATGATGGCTACAGTGACGGCCATGAGGACAATGATGGAACAGCAGATGGGCACGATGATGGACAAGCTGCGGTACCGAGGAGTGCCGCTGTCGCGTCCAGCCTCCGATATTTTGTCCGGTTCTAGGGGATCTGGAAGCGGCGAAGTCAAAGAACGTGTCTGTTGGCCTGAGCCGCACACACATTTGTCTTCATTGCGATACCAATAGCAGGGGAACTACAGGCGATTTTTCGCAACCGCCGCAATGTGCCATATAAAGTCCAAGGGCGACAAGATCCTATCGTGCCCCGCGAGCCCTATGCGGTGCGTGCGAAGGAAAGCATGCGAGGGTGCGCCGAGAAGCATGGTGGCATGACGCACTGTTGTCCTCCAGCGCTCGAGGAGCACTCTCAAAAGAAGTGGGGTACTCTCAAATGGAGGAGCGCACCGTAACATCGCCAAGCACATACTAAAAGGGCAGGGGGGCGTGCGTCTCCTCATTCTGGCCCGACCGCGGCTGCGCATGGCTGTGCGCGCTGCTGAGTGCCTACGTTGCCCGTGCGCCCTATATTTGAGGTCATCTGCGGCGGGCACGAGGGCTGGACGACCGAGACAGCTCATAGTTTTATGCTCGCTGTCTTTCCACGAGCCTTGCGTTGGAGGCCACGTAATCTCAAGTTTCGAAGACGAATTGAAGCCAGAGGCGGCACAAAGAAGGGTTCGCTCCTCGAGCCTAGCGATTTTCATCATGCTAAAGTTATGAGTGCTCCAAGCCACCGAGGGATATCTGTTCACGTCTCCCTGTGCACGCGTGACACCATGCTTACTAATATATTCAGTCAATGACTGTTTACCTTAATGTAAACAAACGATAAACAATGAGCCGTATCTGGTGTTAGTCGGCTAATGCATTGACATAAGTATCAATACTTTGTCTTTCAGATTAAACTGAAACCTTTTACGCATACGTGTAAAAGCTGCAGCGTGCAGTGATAAAAATACATGCGGATTGTGGGTGCTGCTTTGAACAGGCTACTGCGACTATTTTTATAGCTTTCAATGACCGTATTAGGTTTTATCTGACAAAGCGCAATGTGGTACGATCTGTCGGTCTTCTTAAGATGAAGGGAGACTATGAATTTACTTTGGAAACGGCTTTTGAAAAAAAAAGTTATTGAAGAAATCAATTGCGTAAAAACGATTTCCTTTCCTGAATGTACAGAAAGCACGTAGCACCTTCTGCGTTCGCATTCATCCATGGAAGCCGTCATATATGCCGCAAAAGATCAGGCATTCAAAAAATGTAGAAGAAAAAAAATTCGATGAAAAATTGCGGATCAAATTCAGTAAATGACCATAAGGCATTCGTTGCACTCACTTCCTGCTAGCGTTAGCGTGGCGACGGTGTATTCCGCTTTGGTGGAGCCGGCGCTGTTGTAGGCGACCACGAGCAGCTGGTACCAGGTTCCGGGCGCCATGTCTCCGAGGAACACCACGTCTCGGTCGGGGATCACCCGCGACGACAGCAGCGTCCAGTCCAGTTCGTCACGCGGCCGGTACTGAACCAGGAAGTGGCTGATGGGGCAGCCGCCGTCACGCCAAGCGGCCAGCACCAGGCCTAGGCTGGTCACGTTGGGCAGTACAGCCGTCTTTGGCGAAGGAGCCTGGGGTGCTACCCAGGAAGCCGGAAGTCGAGGGGGTCTTAGCGCAGGCGCGCATGTGTCCTTTGGCTTAAATTGCACTGGCATTTCATTGCTCCTCTACCCCGAACTAGCAAATAGGTGCTACAAGAAAGCTTATCAGCTATTGTCGCCCGTGACTCAGTGAAAATTTTCTGTATGTTCAGGTAGGCCTGCAAGGATGCCCCAAGCATCAATTACGTGTCGTTTGTTGGAATCAAGTTAGAGTCCGAGCGCGAATCGCAGGAGAACAGTGATCAGGACGCCAGCTGGCGTCTACCCCACCGCAAATTAATATCCTAATTGCGTCGGCACAAGACGTTTACTCGACTACGCAAGAGGATGCCGTAAGGCGGCAAACACGATTTCGTGTTTCGCGTACGCATATTCGATAGAAACAGAGCTTCCACTGGCATAGTAACGATGGTGGTGCCGCTACCATCGCAGTAAGTAAAACTTTACTGATATCTTTTTTGGCTACATAATCTCAGTAAACACGTGCGAAAGCATCCGGTAATTAAAACTTTTGAACGCTGGCGAACCTTCGTTAGCTCGCGATACCTGCTTGGCATTTCAGAAGTAGCGTATACAATCCGCGACAAATATTTACGGACCACAAGATGTGGAAAAAAAAATGCTGGAGAACTTTACAGCCCGGACACGCAGCTTAGCATTTAGATTTACAGCCTCTAATTATGCTCAAGCAACATATACTGTGGTACGATTTATGTGGCTAGCATCAAAAACTGCTCAGGAAATCGAGGCTTTCTCAGATGTCGCAGCCCGTACACTTTTGACGCCGGTTGTGCGTACACTAACCGCGGTATTACAAATATATTTGCACCCTTGTTAGAGCTGTTTCGCTTAACAGTACAGAGCTGAAATAGCAGGTAATGACGCTTCTGCTGTGTGAAAGTGACATACATGTAATCGGTCGTAACAGCAGCGAGCATTGTGCGCATTCTTTTGCAGCGGCACGCAGTCTGGCAGATTCAGTTTCCCTAACCAGGTTTTTGAAACAACATATTCATGGAGGATGTACCTGTTCCCTCTGTTTTGACTTGGAGTAGCTCTTCGGGCTCGCTGCGTCCGTTGCGGTTGAAGCTGAGTACAGACAAAGAATATGTGCTGCCACACTGCAGGCCTTCAAACAGGTAGCTCCGCTTCTCGGGACTTATGGAAACTTCGCTCCACTCGAGCCCTTCCTGCGTGCGGTAGCGGGCAACGTAGCCTGCATAGCAACGCGAAAGAAAACGTACAAGAAGCTCATATTGAAACATATATTGGAAATGAATTAATTATGCACGAGGTGTCAGTTAGCAGAGGCTCAGTTCACGCAGGAGACGTGGGAGGGAGAGCCGGGATCCAGCAGATGTGAACTAGGTCGAAAAATCAATTTTAACCTTACGTTTGATATTTTTAGCGCTTTCTTTAAAATAAAATCTGCATGTGTAGCTAAAGGGCTGTTACTATAGTTACCTGTCTGTCGCAGTTTGTTGCCACAGTAACCATATCAAATCATGTTTCTTTTTCCTCTTCATGCATGAATAAACTGCTCGTGCGAACTGTATGCCGTTCGTTCTTTCATTAGGTAGTTGTCGCTAATGCTTCTAAACCTATACGAAAATACTCAGAAGAATGCATTAGGCACGAAGTGACACGTTTATGAAATCGATATCAGGATTCACGCGCGAACTACTCGAGATCTGGGAAGATAATAGTGCGACGCATAAAAATAAATACATTTACAGGCAAAAAGAAATAACACCAATTATTTATCGCAATTTAGTATGCCAAGCGGCCAAATCACTGCTGCCACTAAAGCTGCGCATTGCTTGATGCTCGCACGAAAATGTTGTTAATGCTGTAATTACTTTTCTTTTTTTTTTGGAGCTAAGGGTTATCCTTGTGTGGTAGTTTTCCCCATTCTTCCAACCACAAAACACTTTGAGTGGTTGTTTAATGATTTCGCGGGCGATCAGCGCGAGCAGGGCGAAGTACTCAGTTGGCGAGTACATCAAACAGTCTGGCGGGCGTTTGCCTTTCACCCGCACAACAGCAGGGATGCCTGAAGCGCAGGTGCCGAGCGCACGGCTGAAGGGGCCCGGCGCGGCACACCAGTTCCAACACCGTCGACGTTGGCGTAACGAGACGTCGGTGAAACGCACCCACGCCCACAACGCGGCACACAACGCAGGAAGCCTGGGAAAGCAGCGACGTTGGCGAGCAGTGCATAAATCTTCTCGTCGTGGTGACTATGCCTTTGCGCAACCCAGACTTTCGCAAAGCTCCCCGAGGCTGCGCCAAAATTCCGGCTTTCACCCGCATGTCGTCTATTGCATCGTGTGGCAACTTTATCGTTCTCAGACTTGAGCTCTGCCATTGAGGAAATGTTCCACGGCTCCTTTTACAAAAGTTCTTACATAAGTTTGCTGCCATTGTATTGGTTTGATGGCACCGTCTCGTTTGTCACTGTTCCGATATATATATATATATATATATATATATATATATATATATATATATATATATATATATATATATATATATATATATTGTACCAGAATTTTTCAAGGTTGGACCTCTAAAGAGTCCAAACGCAACGCGATGTATACTATTGATGTTGCGTCGTGTGAATGTCCGAGACGATACAATTTGTTGCAATTAGTTGAACACATCGAATTTTATTATTAGGAGCAGCACAGGAAGAGTAATCGAGCTCAAGCACTTCGTACAACACGCGACGCGCTGAGCTTCTGCCACGAACAGCTTATTTTCGATTACTGTAAATTTCGCTATTTGTGCTTATTTGAGGAAGCTTCAAGTACTTGCAGTGAGGCTCTCGACAAAAAAGACTCGTTTGAGATTTCGTACGGTGTTGTCAACCCCAGCCCGACAAAACTTTCCGGCAGAACAAAATATTAAAAAGACTGAATAATTAGGTGCTGACTGAGAGCGTTATGTAGACACGAAGCAACCGAAACTCTATATACTTCACGAGCACAAATGTTTGTGAGAAAGCCGCACAGTGTTATCTCCTGCAAATAAACACACGTTTATAGCTTTCAATAGTGTGCGCATTTTTCTGAAGCCAGTTGCCGAGACTAACCTTCGACGACTTCTTTTCCTTCATCCTGTGGTGTCCAGGACAGTTCGATGGAGTCGGTCGTTCTGGTTGCTACGGTGACCAGAGGTGGTGGTGGTGGATCTGCGCATAAGGAATATAACGCCACTCATTTATCGATAACAAGAAACAGTCCCGGAAAATTCGAAATTTGAACCTCAATCCCGCTTCGCGAAAAGTGCGTCCGCTATAAACTGAGCGGATTCTCTCCTACACTGAGGACAGGACACCGCACGAGTACGCAGCAGAAATGCTGTGCAAGTTTTGGATTTTTTAATATATTTATTACGATGCAGACACTGCATACGTGAACTCAAATATTTTTTTCTTGTTTAAAAAACTGGAAGCTGTCGCTTATGTCATAGAACAGAGAAAGAAAAAAAGCTGGCTAAGCTAACTGTGGTTGCTAGGCCTAAGCGGGCCAAGCAGCTAGCGTTGGACGTCGATGGCTGCCTCCGGAGGGCCCCGGAGGCCGCCGTTCGCGCGCTCTACACAATGCTGACGCTGACTGTACGTTACTGATTTGATATGAATGTCGTCTTAGTTTGTTAACTTCATCAACAAAACTATTGATGCATTCTTTTCAAACAGACAGAGGCAGAACCGTTTGTCTGATGCCGACTATTACGTGCAATGTTTGCTTGCGTTTCCACCACATTAAGGCGTACTTATTGTATTGAATATCTCGCAATCTTCTTCGAGATTAATATAGAACACTAACGTTCTTTTAGCTTTATTCTACTTCCCACTAGCGCCTTCAGTAAGGCTTTCATTAATTGCATTTCGTTGAACCTGCTCATAAATACGCTCGACTTGGTTAACTTGGAATTACCAATACCACGGCTTAACTAATGAGTAAAGCCATTGATTTATGAAGAAATCTTTGTTGCTATACCTCAATACCGTACAATGTTAAAAAAAAAGCTCCGTCTTCTCTTGAGTGCCATTAAGAAAGGTCTTTTCGGAGTTAACAACAGTTACTCATCCATTAGGCTTTGGTTTTCGGTAAACGTCAGAGTTACTTTCTGGTATATCACTAAGTAGACATAAAACAGACATAAATTGCCGGGCAGATAAGACGCAGCCGAAAACGGCCAAGCCAGACTGCTGGGTTTCACAATACGCGTTTTGATATACAGCATGCGGCCGACAAGACAAACGCCAAATCCGCTCCCCCCCTCCCCCCTCACCCTACCTACATCGCAAAAGGCACTGACCCTGCTCGTGCGTCTGCACCATGATCTCGTCTGAGAGCGGTCCCGCCCCTTTGTCGTTGAACGCTTGCACCACGACGGCGTAGGCTGTGGCGCGCTGCAGGTTGTCCACCACGCAGCGCGTCACGGCCTTTCCCGGCGAAGACGAGGCGCCGGTGACAGTCTTGAAGACGTACGGCTCGGTGGAACCGTGCACGCGGTAGCCCACGTAATATCCCTGAATCTCGCCGTACTGCAGGTGCACCGGCGGCGGCTGCACCATGGCGATTCGCAGATTGAGAAGGAGGTCAAAGCATGCAGGGTTGTTTCAAATAACCTGGCATTTGGAAGCTGGACGGTTTTCAGGCCTACCGTTTAGCATACTAAACATGGCAATGCATTTAGCTCGTTTGTAATCTACTTCAGTTTCAAAAAAAAAAAGAAAAGAATACTATGTGAGTAACACACATCGATCCTGCTTTTGTAGCTGTTCTACAAGGGTATCGAGTACAGCTCGCGCTAGAAAATATAAGCATCTATAAATTAAACAATTGTATGCAGCGAATAACTTCTAACAGTGAATCTGAACATCTTCAGGCCTTGTGTATCTAGGAATATTATATATTCCCCTTTTGGTTCTGGGCATTTCAAGAACAACTGACACGCCACTGCATTAGCATTCGAAGAGATCTACCTCAGCACTAACTTATTAGCTGCGATGATATGATACAGCGAACGTTAGCAGCATCTCACCTTCCACGATACTTCTACTTTTCTTGAGCTGACTGCCGTCACCTTCACGCTTTGTGGTGGAGTTGCAGGCACTGAAAGAGTTAGAGCAAGGAATGGTCAGGAACTTCGTCTTCGTGCCTAGAATGATGACACGGGTAAGGTACGTCCGAGAACAGGCACTAAGAGATTACCGAGGCACCGTGCGGATAGAACAAGAGACTAAGAAAAGTCCTAGGTGAGTAAACATTATAAAACAGTATCTTACATTACGTATATTCAAATGTACTCATTATATATATGCATGTTACATATAGACATGTACGTGAAAAGAATTGGCATTTTTTGTTTTGTTTTCTGAAACTCTTTAAAATACGTTTTTATCTTGTTGAAAGTAGTGCTGTCTTCAACAGTCCGCCCCATAGACTTGTTTTGTCGTATTATACCATCTACATTCACCTCGAGAACCATTACAACTTAAAAAAAAAAACGCTCCTTTTCAGTACAGGGAGTACTAAAGCTACGGGATGAGTAAGGTTTCCGCTTCGTAGAACTTTTCAGTTTCTTCAACTAACCTCATCGCGCCAATGAGTGCATTAAATTTGAATACCTTTTCTTGAATTATGTATGTAACTTTAATACAGTTTGGCCACATTTATATGCTGAACTCTGTATCCCCTAATAGTAAGCATGCCGTTTATGCAAAATATTTTTTCATCTCATTATTTATTGGCAGCACAACAGTTTGTGTAATAACTATAAAAACGTGCAAATATAACGCACCGTACATGCCTCCTTTGACTGTGCAGCATGAATCATTATCAGCCTATGAATACTTGTTGCGTGACACGTGAAAGTAACATTAGCAAAGTCCCGTAAAGCCGATAAAGGGGCTGCAAAAGCACACATTACGTGGCGCACTGTAATTGTGAATGCAGTCAGCTGAAGCACTCACCTTCGCCATCAGTGATGACGGTCAACGCCTCACTGGGTGGCCCGATACCGATGGCATTTTCAGCGAGCACCCGAAAGTTGTACTCTGTGAGTGGATGCAGATCCTGTACAGTCACCTGGCTCTGGTCGGCCTCGGCAACCATTTCGCTCAGCTGCTTCTCCCAAGACTCTGAGGCGATGGACGGAGAAAACAAGACGGAATGCATACGTTTGTTAACGCTAGCGTAGATGCCTCGGCACGTTGGAACATACGATGGCCGAACACGCATTTTGGTGTTACTAAGAGTATTTCGCCGATACTGATTAATTACGGACTTATTACATTGAAAACGCACTAAGAGTTTGCAAACTGTTCTCTAAGCCGTAATAAGAGTAGTCGAGAAAGGAAGATGAAAGAACAAAAGCAACTGAAAGGCTGCTGCGTTTCATATCGGGAATTGAACAAAGGATCTTAGAAAAAATTCTGGAGGTGCGCTTAGCTTCATACGTGCCGTTATGACCAAATCTGTATACAGGCAGTGTCTCGAAAAAAGAACAAGTAAATATACATATATACAGACTGCCTATTGTAAGTCAAATGTAGTTGGCGATGCTCAAGTAGCTTACGAAATAAATTTTTGCGAAAAATACGTGCTGTAGGCGTGCAGATGCTCGAGTTTTCTCAGAGGTGGAGAATGCCTTTAGTTTTTTGTGAACAGCCCCTAATGTAAATGCTACAACGTGTAATACTATTTCCTCCTTTTTTTCCACCTCATCGCTTCATTACCCGATTTCATATACTCGCAAATTTTTCGACATTCATCTAAAACAGCGTCCAAGTTTTTTGAACCAGGATACTTGCACAGTTATGTATTGGTCCAACGTGTAGCTGTACCCTCTAATACTGAATGCCGTGAATTGGACGCATTTTTCTCTTCGTCGAGTTTATTTGAGGCTTCAATTTTATTTTAACAGACCAACTGCTCCGCTAGTCCCTTATCAACATGAGATCATTCATGTCCCCTTCAATTACAGCATTTTATCTTCTCGCATTGGCCTTATGATGACTCTTATAAAATCAAACGAAAATACCCCAAAATATTGTCGCAGAGCATGTATATGCACTGTTCTTTGAATGAAGCACCTCTGTTCATAGAAAAGCTTCAACAGTTAGAGCACAAACTGATGGTTTCAAAACTAATGATCCTCATGCGTTCAGTGGCCAACTTTGAACGAAAATGCCTACCGATGCTCCTTTTGTACTGTACGATGTACTTGGTGATGGGTGAGTTCCCGTCGCTGGGACTTTTCCACAAAACAGTCACAGATCGGCTGAGCACGTTCAGCGCTTCCGGCCTGGGGGGCTCATCGGGCCTGTCTTGGAGAAAAATACAAACATGATGGCGACCAACTTGGGTCACAGGTCTTAAGCATGCGCATGTGCTTAATTTGTTTTCTTTGCAGAGATGAAAAAGTGGTAGTCTTGTGTACAATAAATTAAATAGGAGCGAATGCGTGAAGTAAAAGCTTACAGCCAAGTACGTAGAGAATACATTGAGTTAATGCTCGAAAGAAAAGAAGAACACTTGATTATCCTAGCGTCTACGCTGTCAAGCTATATTGAACTATAACCATGTTTTTTTAAGGTTGAGGTAACTGTGGGAGTACCTTCACGCTCCCTTTCCCTACGTCTTTCAGTTCGTGTGCATCCCATGATCAATGTACCTCGATGAGGTGCACATATATAGAAGCAGTTAGGAGATCGAGCGCTTTCGCTTCGCGCACCGGAAAGAAACAGTTCGTCGCTGCCATCGACTTGTAATGATTTTGTCCTCCTTTTACCGCTCTCGCTCGCTACCTCTGGCCCACACTGTCTCCCGGTTCTGCGAAGCGATTCGCGTGGCTTTGAACAAATAGTTCCACTATTTTCTTCCTTGCAACGGCCTACATAGACGGACAGTTACAGCGCAATGCTGTTTCAACCGAAGTACTCAATTATTGGTACATGATCACTTGCCAGATAATCATTCGTTATCGTAAAGATCCATAAACCCATCGACTACCTTAAGTAAACGGCCAGCGCACTCATCACGTGGTGCAGGTTGAGGACGGAGACTTGCTGCATGAGCAGCCGTTCATACCTGACTGAACTATTTCTGCAGAAACTAAGAACGCTTGACCTTCCCGTTTTACAAATATTCCAACAGATAGTCAAATTCACTATTTCTGTGTTTGTCCTGCTCCAAGAGCATTTTGGCTCATATTATGGGGCATGGGTTTATCCTGTGACGTTCCTGCGTAGGCCCTTTAAATTCTGGTGCATGCAAGCATTCCACTGCATGTAAATGTTTCAGTTAGACGCTAACTAAACGCTTCATAAGAAAAAAAAGTATCACGCCATTTCAGTCCATAGCCCTTTTGCCTACAGATATAGTTTCATCGAAGAATGCGTTTTAGAACTGACGAATGTTGTGATATTCTTCGCGTGCACTTTACAACGCCGAAGTGGAAGCATAATGAAATTTTTGGTAATTTGGTGGGTGAGCGGTGCTCTACGGAACATTGCGAATATGTATAATATGCAAGCACGGCACAATATATATATATATATATATATATATATATATATATAGGAGCTGTATGAATGGACCAATAAAGAGCGCTCAGCATTTACACAAGACGTATAAATTTTAGCGCTGGGCGAGATATGGAAGCCGCTATTTCCAGAATGGCGCCACGAGCGCGGCGCGGCATTTTGACACGTTCCTGTCGAAAGTGTGACAAAATCTTGCCAGGGTTAGCTTCCCTGTAATGCTACAAGTAGCATTTTCTTTTTCGGCGCTGTGCAATAGACAATGTACGTTATCCTCTAGCCGGGCACCGGTTGCCCGACAATCTGACGAAGAGCGAAGGGGAAGTATAGAAGCGGTTCGCCGCGAAAACTCGGAGAACTCGCGAACCGCAGGTGGGAAGGCGAGCGTCGGAGGAGGTGACAAACGGCAAGGTTAAAAGGACGCCGATCGATGCTCAGTTTCTTCGCCGCGCTGCACGCAACTAGCATGAGAGGCAGGTTCGACGAGCGCCAAACGCCTAGGAGAGCTGTGCGCAGGAAACCACTTGCACCTCGAGGCCGACGCCACAGTCCACTACCTGCATCGACTCCAAGCTCTTATTCGGCTGCAGGTTTGACGATGATCATCGCCATCCTATTTAAAGGACTGCTTCTCCTTCCGCTTCACGTTGTCGATACTCCTTTGAAGCTAATTAGTGCTTGCTATGCTTTAATTTTGTAATGAGGCCCACTTAGCGCTTACTCTAAAGCACTGCAGCAAAGACCTTTCTCAAGCTGCTTTAAAAGCATATTTAGGGAAATGTTACTGAAGCGCGCTGACTATTTTTGTCGAAGGAACACGTTTCCTCCTGCTTGGCAGTCGCGATATAGTTGTTGAAGTCGAAACCTCTCTTTTAGTATGAATCTTAGTGTATCCCCTGCGTTAGGCTTGCGACATTTTGTGATGTCGTTATGATCATGACAAGAATTTACGTCATACGGGGTTCACTAACGAGTAGGAGCATGATATTTGAGAAGAAAATGCCGAGCATAGTGCGCAAAGCAATAGAATGAACAACTTCTCGATGAGATGATGTTCTCCGTCTGCAGACACATATGAGATCAGTCAACACCAAGGACTGACAGTGCGACTTATTTTACATGCACGCGGCTATTACTGAAACAATCACGTGCACGGAGAGCAAGGAAATGCGGCAAACACAATTTTCGTGTCGACAAACGCTAATGGTGCCGGGAAGTACGCCAACACAATTTCACTGTCATTTACAGTCATTTTTACGCCGTTATTTAAAGGCGGCGTTGGCTTCAGTTGCAGGCGTCAGTTTTATGTTGAGAATTACTGGGAGTAATATGCAGTAGGTGGTAAGAAAGAAAAAAAAAACAGTAAGAATGCTGCTGCAGAAAACAGAAAAGCGAGACCCAATTCTATCACGGAAAGAATTTGTGAACTCAAGAGCCGCTTCTTTTTCCCCCGAGGAGTCGGTCCTGACTTATTTCTTTTTTTGCGAAGAACATTAAAAATAAAAACGGCGGGTATACACCGACGACATTACGATGAGGCCTACCTTGTATGGAGAGGTGTGTCACCTGCTCGTCGTGCCCGTAGGCGTTGGAGACCTCGCATTTGACGGTGCCGGTGTCGTTCTTCTCGGCGAGCAGTATCATCAGCTCGGACCAGGGAGACTCTTCACGGGAGTGGTCTTTGATGGTGTACCTGCAGCCGCGGCAACCGAAGTGGGCACGCCATCGCTTGAGCGTCCGTTGGGAGGCCGATGGTAGAACATACGTGGTCAGGGCGAGGGCGCGATAACAGTGCGTCGCGATGACCGCGCCCCAACTTTTGACCTTTTGAAACACTTCGCCAATGACACCTTACGAAAGCCATTAACAAGCAGGCGATGTGTCTGATACGGGGTGCTGGGCTTCAAATGAGAACTATAGGAGAAGACTGCCTCCGGCAGCGTTCCAAGTTGGGGTGCTATTCATTTGAACTCTGAATGCCTTATTCACGAGGCTAAGCTCGTTTGTACAACTTTTATCTGTAAATTTGCGAATCTTAGTATAAGAACTCACGTGTGTACTTCAATTACTCATGCCATTTCACAAACGCAATTAAATTCGAGATACGTATGCACTGATGAATGAGATACCCTAGTGTGTGTGTGTGTGCGTGTGTGTGTGTGTGAATATTACTATTCACAGCAATATTTTACTCAAGTTGCTCAGGTGCAGTAATTTATGGTAAACAGAGCGGTCTCCCTTTAGTTCTCCCCACTTGTTCATGCACGTTTAAAGCGGTGAAACGAATACCCAACTTACACGCTCTGAATTTTGCTTTTATTTCTTAGGATCTAGGCATGAAAATTTTTAAACAAAGCTGCAGGCAACTCGCTTGTACTTTGCACCGATAATCCAACATAAAACCAAAACAGCTTCAAGTGAAGAAGTCATGCAACGAGCGAACCGGTGAGGTAAACATGTATACGCGCATGTGTTCTTGGCAGTGCAAGTAGAAAAATTTTGCTCCGTTACATTTTAAGCGCAAAAGCACATTCACATATTCGGTTGCGTACCTGGGAATGGAGAATGCTTTGATCGGCTTGCTGTCTTTTGACCAAAAGAAGCTGATGGGTTCGTCTCCCGTGGCTTCGCAACGAAGCTTCACCACTTGTCCCCTTCCCGCCATGTGGGACATGAAGCGCTGCCTTACTTTGGCTGGAGCTGTACCGAACATGAAATCAAAACGAAGAGAATCACCTCCGCACTTGTTCGATTTGAAAGACAAATGTTAAATAATAATATATAACAAACTGCAGCAAGCAGAAGCTTTGCTTTGGGCGACGGTTGCTTTCTTTCGTTGGACTTCTTTTTCTAAAGCTGGGCCAAGTAACTATATAATTGCCTTTCACTTTGCCGAGAGGTAAACCCCTATGGAGGCTCCCACGATCTGAGAGAGCTGGGCCAAGTTGGTAATCCATTACTCAAGTATTATTGCGCAAGAAAAAAGACATGGACGTAAGAGAAGAAGACACACCAAGCGCAACTTGAGGATTGGAGAGATTTCGGCTAGATATACGTAAGCAGTTCACTATCACGTGAATTATCAGCGACGGCAGTTCTAATCGTTATACGCGGCTATTCTAAGAAGCATCTCTTAACAGCAGCAAACTGGGCGACTTAGTACTGGTTTATCTGTAAAAGCGGCGCCTAAAACAAGGGTCAAGGCGAACAAGAGACAGATGATGTGAGTCTGCGTGTCTTTGTGATTGCGCCGTCGCATTACAATGTTTTGTTAAGTAAGCACCGAATAGGTCGACAAATAGTCTTCCTGCGAACAAGGAAGACAGCTCACGTGTGCCGAAGACTGAGCAACTTGTTAGAATAACTGCATGTATACATAAGCGAAGCGCATTGTTGGATAGAGATAGTGAAGTGGACGTCCTGGTGGCGCAAGCGCGGTATCTTTAAATGTTGCTTCAGGGCATTTGCTTTATTTTTCGGTAAATTGCTGGGGTGTCGGCGCATATGCACTGTCTCACTTGTTCGCCTAGTTCCTCGTTTCAGGTACTTCTATTAAAGATGAGCATCTATTACTTTAGCACTTTTCTTGATCGATGGCCTGGAATTTACTGTGACGATAAACCTTTCTTTTGTTTTGTTAATTGACACGTGTCTGCCAACTTTGGAATTACTCTAATCATGTTTTTAAATGCATATTATCAAAATCCTTACCATGGACATTAACCTGCACCACGGTGTAAAGGGGCAGACCGACGCCGTTCGAGGCTTCGCACATATAGCCGCCGGCATCCGAGGTCTCAACTTCTTGGATTACGAGGGATCCGTTCACTAGTGCTTGCATGCGAGAGCTACTTATAACGGTGCGGAATTCGGCACTTTGAGGTCCTGAAAAGACACAATGCGACGTCAAAGGTACTGAAAGATGTCAAATCCAACAGACAGCATCAGTACAGCTTTAATACAGGTGGTAGGTTTGAGGAAGAAACAATTCATTCATAAAAAATATATTACATCTGCATTATTTTAAGCAACTTCTAAGATTAAATAGCTGCACAGAAAACGAAAGTGTGCGCACTATGAAGTAAAGAAGCATAGTTCTTGTTTTTTAAGTGCAGTTGCTGTTTTTAAATAAGCCAGCATATATTTTAGTAATGGTGCAGAGTTCCCAGTTCAATTAATAAACCTGGGAAGAACAGTTCATTCTAATTGCTTCCGGGAGCAATAGAGTGCGGACGAATAGCAATGAATAAGAACACTCCTTGTACTGAGTGCTTTAGAGTCAGTTGTTTCTCGCTAAACTTGATGCAATATCAGTGACTGCCAGCGTAACGCGCACTGATCAGTTCATGGTGCCCAAACATGCTTGGTAGCTCGTTTGCTAACGCTTGAACAAACGTAGTTAGCGCTTAACTTGCTATAAGCCGTGTTCGGAGTTTAAACGGTCACGCACTCTCGCTGGGGTGTCCATAAGCGATCGTTAGGATGAATTCACAAATGTCCAACAGCTGTGCTTCTCGTAGCCACTGCACAAGGTAAAAATTAAATTTGGGGTGTACTTCCAGAGCGGCCATTTAATTATTTACAATATGAAAGAACTAAATAGGGCGATCAACCGAGAACATTATAGTACTTGCAGGGGTGAAATTATCTCCAACTTCAATCGGAGCTTCCATTAGGTTGTCACCGACAGTATATATGTACGTAAGAGATGACCACAAAAGCCCTGCAGGCAGCCGAGTGGGTGAAAAAGTGGTGCGAGAGGGAAACCTTCAAACCTGCCGACTTCTTCCAACGAACCCTGGGTTCAGGGGTCCCGTCGGCCTGGCAGTCCAGGGTCACTCGCTCGCCCGTCGTTACCGTCGTGTCGGCAGGCTCCAGCCGCCATCTTGGTGGTGCTGCCACAGAGTGAGTGAGAATTGAATGCTAATAGGCGAATTTACCGCTTCGAAGTTGGTTCACGGAATATTTTGAAGTTTGAGAAATATTACTGGACTCGTGTCTAATCCGCAAGTGTGCTTCGCTGCAGCGCATACTTGCCCTACCAGTGGCGACTCCTGTTCTGGCTCAAATGCAAACGAAGTTGTAGCTGAACATGCTGGGGTTTGTGCCTTGTGCATGTTTTACATCATTTTAACCACTCATCTTCATTTTCAATGTCATATTACAAACAAACAGAGCTTGTACACGCTGTTTCCTAAAGTGATAATGCCGTCAGTAGTTGAGCAAGATGCCTCGCAGGAAAGCTACTACCCAAACAAGGAAAGGGTAATTGCCTGGTTTGCTCGTCCCAAAAGAGCCTTAGTTTACGAGTAGTGTATAGCCAGAAACCACCATCGTACGAGCACTCAAGCGTATATAAATGAAAGACAAATGTATAGAGTTTTTCTGCAAATTTTCCAGCCACATTTCAAAGAGCACTCATTGCATCTTTATTTATATTAGAACGACTGCATGAACTACGTGGGAATTGTTAGGATATAGAGCTCAGATGCTGAGCGAAAAAAGACGCGGTTCGATTCCCATCCGCAGCAACCGCACTCCAAACACTGCGCAATGTAAAACGTCGCTTTCGTAGACTTGTGCGTTTTCTTGTCATGAAATGGCCTGTGCCACAAGAGCGCGGTGACCTTTGTAACCTCCAGGAATGTTGAAACGGTGCGAGGCAAAGGCTGAAAACCTCAACGCTAGGTAAACATGAGCAAAAGCGGCATCCCATAATGACATGATATGACATCACTAACCGTCCCCCCAACCATATGTCTCGAGAACCGTCTGAAATATTTATAGGTTAGTGCTGCTTGTATAGGAGGAAGAGATCTCTCCTCGTATAGTTTTGCGACTTCTAGAACATTCTAGAGCCGCATAGAACAACATGGTAATTGCTACAAATGGAATCGCGTGGCGTCCGCTAAGAGCGAGTGGATTTTAAGTAGGCGAAAACTAGGCTTGTGTAGCCAATCGGGAAGTGAACAAAAGTAGATAAGACGTAAATTTACTCGGGACGCTCTAAGTGGAATGCGGTAGTTGGCGTTTCCTTATCTTTAGATACGACAGCTTTAACGGTGATAGAGCATAATTAGCATCACTCAGGTGCAAATTGCTCTCTTTTGTGTTTAGTGTAATGCTCCACGGTGTTGCAGCGTTCAAGACTCAGTTGGGAGAGAGCGTTCGATCTGCACTCACCATAGACAACGAGCGGCGCGGAGTAGTTGACAGCGGCGGCTTCGTTAGCAGCCAGGCAGGTGTACACTGCCGTGTGTTCCTCGCGCAGGGACTTAAACACCAGTGTGGAGATGAAGTCGTCCACGTGACCAAACGAGACGCCTTCCCTTCCGGCCGACGGGGACGAGTCCAAGGGCACGCCGTCGCGAAGCCACGACAGACGTATGGGCGGGTCGCCGTCGGGCACGCTGCAGGTGACGCTGGCGCGAGAGCCCAGCTGAGGTTTCTCCGGAAACGAGAAGGGCGTGATCGAGGGTGGCACTGTAGGAAACCGCATGTGCCGGGAGGGATGGGAAAGAAAGGAGGACAGATGAAGAGTCATTCGCGTTCCCGAAAGAATAGAGGCGTTGTGCGCCTCAATCCGAGCTAGTTGCTAAGGCAGCATCTTTGAAGGTAACCGCGAGAAACATGGGATAGAGAAGTGGCAGATATGCGCACAGAGCGCTGAATGTACTCAGCGCGGGCGTTCGCCATTTGCCTATCTAGTTTTCTGCGCGGCTACCTCCAAAAAATTACTGCGGGTTGCACAGTAGGTCAGGTTTATGGTCGATATTGAGAACTGTCTAGCATTTCGGGAATAGATTCTGGATTTTGTCATAGAAGGCATGCTCTCACGCCAGCCGCATCTACATATGATTCCAGTTAGAATGCATACAAATTACAGATCGCCCCTGCTTCAATTTTCGCTCCGAGATTCCAAGAGCTGTTCCTCTTTCAATATGGTTATTTAAGCCAGCAACATTGCTTCCCCAGGAGGCTCAAGCCGAACGAATCTACATGGCAGGGAATAGAGAGCAGCGGGGGTGCGTCCAGCTGCAAACTGTAGCCCATTGTGGAGAAATTATCTACGAGTATTTCCCGACGGCTACCTTTTTGACACAGCTAAATTTTGAAATAGGACGAAAACGAAGCAGTGCGCTCAACGTATCAAGCATTTGATATCGTCTTTCACCAAATGACGAATCGACTAAAACTGACTACCACAAGCAACAAACACGTAGGATACTAAACAGAGTACGTGATTGGTGACCACTTGCGCTTCTCACATTTTCTTCGCTTCTTTCGAGTGCGAAGCTTCATTTTTCGGTAAATAAGAATGTATACAATGCGACGTGTACAGTGAGTGGCGCGTACCTTTACTTCTAAGTGCCTGAACGCGACTAGGTTTGAAATTAATACGACGTGCGGACTTACCGAGGACCCTGAGGTAGAGGTGGTTCCGGGCTTCGCTGCCATGCTCGTTGCGTACCGTGCAGGAGTAGCGCCCTTCGTCGTCCTTGCGGCTTACGGTCTCCAGTACGAGGGAGCCGTTCTGGTACGGCATCACGCGTTTACTGCTGGGCAGGCTTTTCCCGTCTGCGGTAATACGAAGGCTGAAACCTTCTCCTATGGTGAGCTATCTTAAAGCGTGCGCACGTTGAAAAAAAAAAGACTGTCAGTTATGCCTGAATGCTTTGCCCCTACACTTTGCTTAGATTCGTCATCAAACAACTTAGGCTGCTTCTAATTCTCTGAATAATAAGGTCCTGGGTTTCATATTGCCTTTCGTCACATAAAATTATCTATTGCCAGGTTGCATGCTCGTAATATCATGTGTCGAGTTGCGCTCGCTATTCCAAATGCACCGCCACGGTAGTGAACACCGCAGGCTTAGCGGAATCATGTTTAGCTTGCATATACTTGCGTCCTTGTAAATACCCATGAAAGTGAAGAGGCCTCTCCACTTTTATAGTTATATTGGTCTCTCTCGAGAAACGCCAGTGTAGTTCGGGGATTGCCGCACTGGAGGCCTTACAGGGAAGTGGTGAATTTAGACCCCAGCTGCGTAAAATTAGCTATTCGTCTAATTAAAGTTCTGTTCCCGTCACACTGAAATTAAGAAGGTTGCTCGATATATAACTCTAGTCCATAATTTATAGATCACACGAACGTAAGGGAAGGAATTTTGCTTAATTTATGCTTATTCCAGAATCATTGTGGTTTGGCCTGGCTGGTGTTTACGTGGCGCGGCATTAAAGCCACGGATAACTTCATACTCATTTAGATGAAACGTAAGCTCCTTTGATTGAGCCACCTAGATTTCTTGCAGTTATGGAAAATGTATAATTCACTCGTGTGCTCTTACTTGCATAGCATTTAGAGCTCTGAAAACATTACATCCTCTATTTATTGTCAAATACATTTTAACAGCGTCACACCCGCTTCTAATTGATTATTTGTTCGCCTTATGCTCTATATATGCAAATCCGGTCCTGACCCTTCGTTCGGACATCACTGACGATCACCTGGTGCCAAGGTATAAACTTTTCCAGCATACATCGCTCTTGTTCGTGCGTCGCACGCTGTTCTGTCGCTGAGCGGTGTATTTAATGCACTCACCTTTACGCCAGACGACCCTTGTCACGGGAAATCCGGAGTAGGGGCAATGCAACATCGCCCTGCGTCCCGCCACTACTGTTCGATTAGGCATCGTGTGCACCGCTGGTGGACCGACCACGTTCAGCCGACCGGAGTGGGCGTCCGAACCGTGTTCGTTGGACGCCTCGCAGCGGTAGGCGCCGCCATCTTCGGGCCTGACTCTCGTGATGTTTACGAAGCTGATCACGGACCCATCCCGGCTCACGTAGTCGCCGACACGAACCTGCGAGGCGCCGCCACCCGAGACCACCAAATGATGCTGCCACGTCTTGCTTATGTGTTTGTACACCTCGGACGCACGAGCGTGTTCTCTGCGGCATTCACTTCGCATGCGTCCGCTTTTTTAGGTCTTTATTTTATTTTACTTTTGTATTGGGTGTTCTGAGCATCGCGCGCGTAATGTGAACACATGGGATTGTTCCCCACCGGCGGTCAGTTGTTTTTTCATTCGTATTCATTTCCATTATTTATAATTTCTTCAATTCAATTGGTAAGTACAAGCAATTTCCCCCATGTTGTCCATGGCGCCTCTAATTTTTTTTTCTAAATTTGCCCTTTAGTACTTTATATGGTGCCACCATGTGAAGCAAAAGAGATAAAACCACAGGAAAACTTAAAAAAAAACTTCGAGGCAAGCTGCATGAAATGAGCATTGTGTACTCTTGGAGCCTTTCGTGCTCAAGTCAGCAATTAAACTCCTTCTCCTGCCTTTGAACAGCAACGACATTTTACAACTCTTCATGTTTCTTGCGTCACGCCAACTGCTCGTTACAACCTTTCGAGAAACAGGGCGACCAAACTTTGCAGCGTTTATAACGTTCCTTGCTTTCCACCGCTACAGCCCAACCAAGCATGCGTCTTGCAATAGGGGTTAAACTCGCCAGTACAACCATTGTAATGCCTGATGTCGGCGCACTCAGCGGGATAGACAGACACTTCGTTTAATGAGGGACGTTTCCAGGTAATCATTAACTTTCGTGCGGCTGGCACAGTTCTGGCGAAACTACGCGGCCGCAATTTTTCAGATGAGGCGCTCTTCAGGTAAGCACCAGATCGTTCCTACAATCCCTTGCTAATCAGTACTCGCCTTATCCGTAATTTGCGTAATGATATTGCGAAACTGCGTCAGGACCCATTTAAGAACCTTGCATCACACCGAAACATGTAGTGGGCACTGCATAAATGTAAGGCAAATGACTGGCAAGTAAAGAAACAGGCAGATAACGTAGAGTGCAGCACATCTGCACCTCATAAGGTTTTTGCTGCATACGTGTTGAATTTTCCTTGTACGCTGAATTTGAATTCGGTAAGGAAAACTGACTGCGTAAGAGCGCAAAAAAAAAAAAAACCTCACTACAGCTTTACTTGTCCGCGTTATTTGGATGCAAGATTTCCATTTAGAATAAGTTGCTCCTGTCATACTCAATTTTTTAAAGTATTTATTGAGATCATTGCCTCACCAACTAGTAGTAACTAATGCTGGATATGAACGAAATCCGCATGTTTAGCCTATGCATATTATTTTTATTTGTGCAATTTAACAGCTATTTTTGTTGTTGTTGTGGTAAAACTGCATTCAACTTCAGTTCTTACCGTCCGTGTAATGTGCTCCAGCAGTTTAGAAATCAGTGAAACCTACAATTTTCTGGAATCCTCTAATATATCAAGCTGATGCTTGCCCCCTTTTTAAATTTTATTGGCGGACCACTGCCAAATAGATGAACTAACCACCAAGAGCACTCACATTAGCGTCAGGGGTAGATTTTCAGCACTTTTCGCTTCTTTAAACTTCAAGCTTGCTCCCAATTTCGACTAGTTGTGCATGCCGATGCCTCTCGTAGTAGGCGACTGGTTACGTATGCAGATATTACAATATGTAATAAGTATGCTTGTGCAGTTGGGATAAAATGTCGCACTCTTGTTAAATCTTTCAGCAGCAGGGTATCCAGGAAAGGGAACACATTACAGTGTGTCGTCCAAATGCTCTACCTTGTGTCATGTTTGCCACTTTCTCATGCAATATGGCGCTGCGAAACAACTTTTCAGGGTGCTGTACGGCGCATCTCTTTGCAATGTTTTTTTTTTTTTTACCACAACGTTCAAACACGACGTCTTCAAGAGTAGCGAGAGAAGAAGCGAGGTTATAAGATGGATTAGGTGGCACGCGCGGAAAACGGCTATAATCGACTCGAAAAACGGTAAAAGCGGCTGTTCATTGCAACCTTTACGTTTTTCTTGGAAGAGACTGGTTCCCCATCTCAAGGCTCTTAATTTATTTATTCGTTCTTGCATATCTTTCACTCAACGACAAGGAACCTTTCAATTTCTCTTTTCTTTCTCTCGGTTCGTTCTGTCGCAAACATAGGTTTCCTTCAAATCAGACAAGAAGTTTTTGCAAACGCCACAAGAGTATAGCAGGCGTTGCTTACTCGGCTGGAGTCCTGAACTTGGACGTCATAAATAGACCACGTTATCTGGGGCAGTGGAGTTCCTGTGGCTGCGCACCGGAGGGACACTGGCTCGTCCCGCCGCACGACGATATCGTCAAAGTGGGAAACCAGCACGGGTGGTTCCGCTGCACAAAGGAGGCACGCATTCATAGAAAGTTGCTCTATTTTGCCTATACCAGCGCCATTCAAGAAAATGACTCGTTATCTAAAGCCCATTAGTGGGCGACACTTTGGCGAATCAGGCGGACCGGGTGTTTGGAGCTTCTATGCCGCGAAAGGGATGGATCCCTTTCGGGGCAGTCAACGATCACCATGAACTGGGCTGTCTAGCAAGAAACAAAAAAAGAAGGGGGGGGGGGGCTCGTAGACAGTCATTATGCAGATCGGAAACAGTTAGAAAGGGAAGGGGCATGGCTACCCTGCAATTAGAACGAATTATGGGGCTGTTCATTTGTCAGGAGTGAGGAGAAATTATCCAGCAGAAAAGCGACGCCCCTACTTCGTTTCCGGTGGCGTACAGGTTGCAATAGGCATCTCTATTGTTTTTTCAATGGCTACTTATTGTGCATTCACAGGATGTGCAGATAGACCAGCGTTAAATTTAGAACCAGCTTATAAGGTAGTCCAGCTAGAGACATTAATATTTATATGCCTTGATCAGGCGGAGTGCACTTCGCAAATGATCCCCACACGTCACAAATGATTACAGGCTTCTTGTTGTGCTGTGCCGATCCGTCTATGCAGCAACCGCATATCTGCCTAAGCTGTACTTTCTATCGCGGCTGCCTTATAATTACAGAAGCGCTCATTGAATTTTTGTTTCCTTAATCTTTCTATTTGGCCTCACGTGCGCCCTTTAATCGATCAACCAGATGCACGTAAACCGGTACTAAATATCCTCGCTGTATTCAAGAGCAGAAGCCTGCACTCTCGATCGATTACTTCCTGGGATATTTTCACGTTTGCGTGACGTGGCATTCTCGGCAGATCTTCCCTTGGACGATAGGCATTCAAGTGCATTGAAAGATTAGGCTGTTTGGACGTAAATATGATCTGAGGAACATTGTCCCGTCAATTTGGCCCACTCACTCTGTGTTAGTCAATTAACGCTCACTATAAAAGCGATGTCACAAAAAGAGCTTGAACCCCAAGGTTTGCAACCCTGCGGCAACGACAGTATCCGTGCAGGTCAAGTAAACGCTCACGCACACTTGACGTGGACGTAGGCGTGCGCCTGCGAGGAGTCCCTCTCGTTCGTCGCGTGGCACTGGTAGACGCCGGAGTCGTCGCTCTGCGCCGCCTGTATCCTCAGCGCGTACCTGTTGAGCATCAGCACGCGCCGCGACAGTGATGCAGCGCTGCCGCTGCCGGCCGACGTTGCGGCTCCCGCAGCCGAGGGACCCAGGATCGGCCGTCCGTCCTTGGACCATGTGACCGATCGCACGGGAAAGCCGGAGACGCTGCAGTTGAGCGTCAGCGAGTCGCCCGACCGCACCTCTCGGGTTCTGGGCCACATTTGTACTTCCAGGGGTTCTGCGGGAAGCGAAGCAGCAGGGATCGGAGAGAACGCATACGATTGCACCAGTGTAGTAACATACAAGTGAACAAAAGAAAAGCTAGCTTTCCACGTGATGGAAAGCTCAATGATTGGCGTGAAACGTCACTTGATAGCTGTTGAGCATTATGCGTTTCCATCATTCTTCTCGCTCTTCGCAGAGCAAGGGTCTCAAGTTTTGCAGCCAGAATGCCTTGAAGTACCTTATTGGAGTTCACTGTAGGTCCCTGTCGCTAGGACCGCGCATTATAGAACGACTCAGGTCTAAAGGATGCAAGCATTATCCTCAAGCATCATTCGCAGGCATTATTGTTAAGCGGCGCTGGATAAGACTCCCAGTGGTAGCTTTAATACGTATGAAGAAGTACCCAAGAAGGCGTCCTTGCGAAGATCATACACGACATACCACTGCATTTCAACCGAACTTTTATTGAGGGCAGTAGAAAGTAATAGGAAATAACAAAACGCCTCTATAAATATTTGTAACACTGGATGATAAGCTACAGCCGCCGCTGTAGCTCATCTGGTGAATTGCTGGACGCGTTACACGTACGACTCTGCTTCTTGTCTTGCACTCTGCTTCCAGCGGTGCTAAGTTGCGTTTGCGTACACTTTCAATAATTTCTATTTTATTCGAAATATCAAGCGTATCGGAGACGTAATTTCTATTCATACCTGGTGCTTATTACCTGTTTATTGAAACCATCAGATAAACACATTATCAGTGCACCCTACGTTACTGATTAGTAAATCAGTAACAATAATAAGCTAATTTATGTTGCGCCACATATTGCGTGCTCAGAACCACGTTATAATTCTCTTAATGCTCTCACACAACCCAAGTAAATTGGATATTGAATGAACGATACTCGGTAATTGTTTTCTTTAGGTGCTAATCTATGTTTCGCTGAACCAAAATAACAAAATGTGCAAGGTGCATGCGACCGTACCCGAAAGAAAGTATTGAAGGAAACTTCACTTAGAGGAGGCCGGTAATAATCTCACAGAAACTGAAACAAAAAATTCAAATGCACCAAGGATGAAAGATAGCAAGTAAAATAGTATGCTGGCGCACTCGTGCCGGAGGAGCTTTTTAGAAAAAATGTGTTGAAGGGAGGCGCCTCTAGGAGTGCTGCGCCTAAATTCACGCCTTTAATTTTTTTGTTCAGGTTTTCCAAAAGTCAAATATTATTAGTAATGTGTTCAGCGTGACAGCGAAAAAGGAAAAAAAAAGGGGTTTAGTCTAAGAAGGACGGTTATGCGAAATGCATCACAGAGGAACTCAGAACTCGAACCGACACGCAAAGCATGCAAGTGTTTCTATTCAAGCGGTAATACCGTTAGGTAAACTAAAGAAAAGAAAAGAGAGAGAGAGAGAGAACAGGGCCAGACTCGCAAAGATTCTCGTGCGTAAGTGATTAGTGTTAAAAAGGAACATAACGCCGTAATTAATTATAAAATGACGTTTTCTTGGAGCGTTGTCCCTTTCGATTACAGCGAGTGCCCTAAATCGTTCTTATGCTGTCTGTGCCACACACTTGCGCTGCACAGGTTTTGCAAGCTGATGCGAAATAGTCGGGTGACATTTGGCTCCTATGCCCGAACGTCCTTTAAAAGGTGTGCTCATAAATTTCACACCTTTCAAGAATTTGCCGTTAAGCCCGCTCAGAGAGGGACATGCGTCTCCTGTTCTCAAAGTCATGCGATGTTTTCATGCCATGTAGTTATATGTTGTTTGAAGCTATAGGAGTGACGCGTATTAATAAACGGGCAACGCTGCGTTGTCGTAACTTTTTGAGATCTTAGGGATCACGGGCAGCAAGGAGAGTGGCTTAAGCGTAGATCCTTAAACTTTTGTTAGCGCGCCATTTGCAGCTTTCAGGTCTCACATCTGAACTACAGATAGTCCACCACCTCAGCACATCAAATCAGCTCTACTAGTTTTGCGAGACTGCTGGTAAAGAAATTTCGTCTAAAAATAATGTACGCAAACACATATTTTGCACATCTTATAGTCTCCCGTCGCGCCTTTCTGAAAGGTGGGAATACTTGAAACCTGGTTATAGAGACGCTCTACTACCCTGGTACTTCCGCTTGCTGAAATTTCTTTTTCGTACCTAAATCATGAATGTATACGCCACTTTCGAATTCAAACATCTGTAGAATTGGGTTCAAAGGCGTCTTCTTGTGCACCTTCGTGCTTGTTACCTCTTGATCATGTCACCTAATAATGATTATAATAACCAAACTCGGTGAAAGGTTTACATTATACGCCTGCACCTGCTACGGGCTTTCGACACTTGTCTTTTCACCTTGCAATACAAGCACGTACAGTCGTGTTCGTGAAAGTAGTCTGTGGGAGCAGTGCACTTTTCGAAATCAATGGTTTTCGTCTGTATGCAGAAATGTTCGAATCCCACCGTTACGACTGCCTGCATAATTATGCGTGTCATAATGGATGAGTAGTATATCCCTACAAAAAGAAAAAGAAAAGAAGGACACCTGGAACGTTCGTAGAAGTTTAACACGTCCATGAAATGGACGCATAACTTATCTTGAAGATGTTCTGCGCTGCCATAGCGGGTAGTATCAGGAAGCGAGAGAAGCACCAGAAAGTGCGGCAAAATGGTGCACTATACGCAGTAGGTGACGAGCTTTTTTTCTTAGTGATGACCTTTCTACCGATTCTGTTTAGTGCAAGCGCTCTTTTCTAAAACGTAGAAATGCACTCGCACCGAAAATATTGACTTAACGCCCAGCAAACACGTGGTCAGCATAGTTGAAGAAAAAAAAATGGCTGTGGCTTAGCTAAGGTTAAGCCCAGGATGCGAAGCATACTAGCCTTTATTTTAACGCGACAGCGTTAAGGAGCTCGTGTCGCAGAAAAGCCGGTGTCGTCGGCGTCGGCTCAGGCGTGCGTCGCTTGCTCAGGCGCACATTTCGTTGTCGCGCCGAACGCTGCGTTGCTCGACGCTCACCGCGTCCGATGTGGGGCGCATAGTCGCTGCGCCGTAGCCCATTGTCTTACACCCTTTGGCGGGTCGACGGGAACGCTGTCGCGTTCCACTCTTGAAGGCGCAGCTTAAGCGTCAGCTTTGCAGCTGTTATGACGTCATATGGTAGCTACGCGGCCGCGCGCGGCGCAGCAAGGAAGAGCGTGGTTGTGCGGCTAGTATGCTTCGCATAAAAGAGCGCTACGAAGACACGGACTAAAAGGGGGACATGTAGGACGGACAAGGCGCTCAGGCGCTGGTCAGCAGCACGTGATGCGATTCCTTATCGCTCACCAAGCGGTGTTTCTGCGGCTTCGGCCAGAGCAAAGTCTGCGCACGATCAGCGTCTTCCGCTGTGCATAAGCACGACGAAGTGACCCTCCGATACAGCCCAAGGCTGGCCTTCAGTTGAGCTATGTAATCACCGTTCAGGTTGAGGGCATTCTGGCATATAGACGCCAAAGTACAGATGCTGCGATAGAACAGCATGAAAATTAGGCTGTGGACATCATCTTGTATGTTTGTCTGTTATTTCAGTGCCTGAATAACTGACGAACAGAGCAGCATCTCAACGATAACGTTACATGTTAGGATAGCACAGGGAGCTTGCCTAACATTCAAAGGGAAAAATGGAGGCTCTTACAGTCCCGCGATGCATATCAAAAGTCAAAATAATTTTAAAGTTGTCTCGCTTTCTCGATGAAGGTGGCTTAATATTCGTCATAGGGCAAATTTTCCTTATAGTAGTCAATTTTCACATAATTCTCCATAATATACATCTTCGAACTCTTTAGACACTTGCAGAAAGAAATTGCAGCTTGTATCGGGGTCAACAACCTTACCTAAAGCGAAGATGGACAATTTTTAATAATACATTCTCGTCTTTTCTTTTAAGCATACTGTCATCAGTTTCAAAACACCAAAGTTTTTTAAGCAATAGCGTTTTTATATACTTCTTCACGCAAAGCAAATTGCCGGCTCTAAAGCAGGCAGAACATGTAATAGGCTGGCTAAGACAACATAGCAATAAATGTTGAAGTACTGAGAACATCATTCTAAGAGCGGTAAAATATTTGGCCAAAGAGCAAGAAGCCGCATACCTTTAGCCCACCGAGAATATTGCTAAATAATTGCCTTAGTCTCCTGCAATGCATTAGTGAACATGGCAGCAGGCATAAAAAAAATATCAACGCTTATTGATCTCTTCGGTTTATATCAGGCGGTTTGGAATATAATAAATGTAAAATTTCATTGCAGAACCTAAAATCGATACAGAACTTGGAAGCCAGGCAGGCAGGTATTCAAAAGCGAAGTAATAAATTGATGAAGGCCTGATCGCTACTGGTTATTTTTACTTAAAGAACAGTGAAAGATATTTTTTTTAATTCGCAATGACTTTCTTTGTAACGCTGAGCTTCTTTTCTTGTTCGATCGCTGAGTTGAGCCAGCGTGGGATATCCCCCTCCCCCCCTCCCCCCCGCGGAGAATAAGGTGAATTTTATCTTTGCGCCATTAGTTTTAAACTTGAGAAAATTAATTAAAACAGTCGTTTTTGCTTTTGCCCGCTCTAGCAATCATTCTCGTAGCGAGAACATCAATTTTCTGCTCGAGTCCATTGGCGCACATGAAATTTGCAACTGGCACAGCTTCTCATTGCCCGTGTTTTAGCAGGCCATGTAAAGATCCAATATTTTTTACTCTATCCAGTGCTACCCCCGGAAATTATTTTTCTGCGCAAACCAACGTACACAACTTTGCCGAGAAGCATATTACGTGGACACGTCTTACCGATTCAGAAAACAATATAAACCTGAAGGCCATGGGTTCTAATAACTTAATGCCAGCAGTAATAACAAGCCTCTCATTTCTCACAGTGGAGTTGGCGGATGCTGTATTATTTTACCCATTTTTTGCGCGTGACTTAGAAAGTACAACTGACTTGACGTGATAGATGTGGACGTTGGAACACACCACTTTCCATAACTGCACATAGAAGTTGCTCACGTAAGCAAGGCAGTTGATCGAGTGCACTCCTTTTCTCTATGTTAAGGTTATGTCCAAGTTAAATATACGAATGTCCTGTGTTCCTTTATCCTACAAACTATGGAGCTTTAAACCAGTATTTCAGCAACCAGCTGAACTTGATTTAAAGCTACATGCGTCAATTTTAAGCCTCCGCTACGAGCGTTTCCGTAGAATGTATTTATTTCGTGCCCGTGTTGCTACGCACCAATGGCGTAACGTCTACTCAACCCAAAGTCCGTGTCTTTAGTCCTACAAAACAAGAAGGATATTAACAACTCGGCGCTTACCTTCATTCTAAACTCCATTACACGTATTATATTTGGTTTTCCACAACCCGATGAGTGAGGCTCTCGGTTATAAACCCCGACGCTGAGAACATCACTTCAATCGGTGCAGATGATGCGAAACTGGCCTAGACGACCCGTCTAGGCCCTGTGAGCCTCAGCCAATCGCAGAGAAGGGCAAAGAATGTTCGTTTTGCTCTCCCATAATGTGCGTTACAAAACTATGGACAGGTTATTTCCGTCTAAAAGTAATCCACTTCAATGGCCCCTTTCAGTCACCCAGCAACACTAAACGGAATCGCTTTAAAACATTTGTGGCCAAAGACAAGGTTTAAGCTACAATCCTTGGTAACAAGAAAATGTCTATTAAACGCAGCTACCAAGGAATATAGCGTGCACAAATGTTCACACATGTTTGTGCATTGTGCGTTCTTCTGCCGGTTAGCTATAAAGGTGGCGTCAAATTGTTCGAAAAATATAGGGCGCTGCAGGTTACTTTCTTTTCTAACTTGTATTTCTAATCTAGGCAAATATTTTCGTAGATATATTTAGCGTTTACCCAAAACATTCATTTAAACCCTGCAGGAAAGAAAACAGACAAACATTAGAAACTACTAGAGAAATGACAAAAAACGGGGGGAATGTTGTAATATTGCCTTTACCGGCCACGCTGCTCTAGAGCGCTAAAGGTTTCAGAGTTAATGCTCGATGGTTTTTTAAGTTGCTATTCGAAAAAATACACGACTGAAAATAACTTATTGCCTTTTATCGTGCAATGACAAAAAGAATAATGAATAGCGCTTCCAAAAGCGACCTGAAGGCAAATATGGTCTTAACAAAAGCCGATATACATATAATATTCGGTTAGTTGTGCACTAACACCATTTATCTCACCATCCTAAGTCTCCTCAAGGGCGGAAACACGAAACTGCGCCGATATTTAAAAGTAGGGTAATATTGGAGTGGAGTGAGCGATAATATGGCTCAGTCGTTGATGTAGATGTTCGAGAAGCTATACGAAGATCAAAACAAGCGCGCTGCTGATAATACCGCCGCCATAGATGATGTGGCGCAGGGAGCTTTTTCTCAATAATCTTTCTGGAGCCTTACAACGGTGGGTCGACAAAAAGAAAAAAAAATATGACGCACTTGCGAGCGCAGATCTACAAGGGACAAATTTACATAAATAATAATTGAGACACGTGCTGTGTTCTCCTACTATGAATTGGAAACGCGAAGTAATGTACTCAAGATATCTCACGATTATTGTTACAATAAATATTGAGCCCCTCCTACTGCTTTTTAATTACATTGTTTTCCCTTTTTTTCCCGTAATCTCTGATTAGACACTTTTGGCTTCCCTTGGCTTTTGGCTTGTGCATTTGTCTTGAACTTTTGTTCCACTTTGATTCCTTATTTCCAAAGTTTGTACCGTGTAGTGTGTACTGGTTTGTACTGTGTAGCTTGCCCGCCTTTCTCTGCATTGCCAGAAGGACTTGAAGGTATAATTAATGAAAGGAATAGTGCTGGCTGAAGAAATGCAAAGTCTTTGAACAACGCTAGTCGTTTTCAAAAAGATAATGGTACGATGCTTTGGACGGTGAATTTCAAGCGACAGTAAAATCCATTCGGAAACCCTAAATGGAAGGAAGAAAATTTGAGCGACTGTCCTAGTTCAATTTGTTTGTTTCGTTTCTCAGATTTGATGTTCTTCTTTTTTTAATATGAAGCAAAGCATCAAAAGTATTTGCCGACATCGACTTTCTTGAAGACTGTGATTCTCCGCCATTACACGTGCTTCACTATTTTTGTGTTTATGCGCGCTTTGGTATCACAAGGATAGCACGTGATTTGCGCTTTATGGTTCAAATGGCCCTGGTTTATTTTTACTAGCAAGGACAGTAATGTACAAGAACCTTTGAAAACGGTCACTGAATCTGAGCGGAAAAGGTTTGTTAGACTAAAGAGATGCATTTTGGGAAATGTGACCGCACGTAGGAATGGAGTTTAGCAGCAATGAATAATAAGAGAAACGTGATTATTTTTAACAAAATGACAAACTGGAATATATAGTTGGTGTAGGTATAGGTTTAAGAAAGTGGGCGATAACTGTTTCTGTGGCTATTAATTGTTTGTGAAGTGCTCATCAGTCATCTGTGCATGTCGCTAACCGCAAAGGAGTATTAACGGATGTTTAACGAATTCGAGAAATGCATTTGACTAGCTTAAAAATGTGATTTGCAGCAAAAAATACTCCGTTTCGTATAACGGAAGCCGAGTTCTTTGTAATCCAAGTTCACCTTTGATCTCCTTCGCTTCACGGTGCTTCCGCTAATTTTTTCAATGCCTTGCACTACGAAGACCACGCTGGAGCGAGGTGGCGCAACAATGATCCGCCTACTGAACGTCGCCATGTCGCGCAGTTTCAGTTTGACTTTGGAAGTTCACATAGACGCCACTACGTCCGATTTGGGCGCCTGCGACGTGCCAAACTTAGCCAAGTGCACGGTTGAGTTAACGATGTCTAATGCATTTTATGTGCTACAGTGTACTAGAAAGCTACGCGTAGCTATTCTCGCACCGACACGAGAAACAGATTTGCCTTCGCACTTATATCTACGATACTCGTACGATTTCCCAGGGCCGATAAAACTTCACATTGACTCGTGCTAGTTCATCGGCAGTGCACACATCATCTAAGCGATTGAGGCCACACTCCGGTCTCGCTTTGAAAGGATTCCTGACATAGCAAGCTTCTACCATCATGGCGAAACACTTCGAGGGTGTGAGACTCGGGTAGCAGACGACCTTTTTGTCAGACGTTTGCGCTCCGGCCTTGAAACATACTACCCACATATATCACTGAGAGCACGTGATAGTTTTTAGCAAGCCGCAGCGAGCTCGTCGCGGCACCTCGCGCTGCGCGCGGTATCTACGCTGCGCTGCAGACGCATCTACATGCAGCTGTAGTCAATATATGTGCGCGCGATAGGGCTCGCGTAAGCGCTCACCCTCGTGTTTTCCATTCTTGCCGTGTCACGTCATGCGGACGAGGTGTATCCTGCAGCAACTTCACCAACGGATAGAAGCCACATCCAAAGTGGGAATTTCGTGCAACAGCTCATTGCAGCGCGAAGTCTGCCAAGGCTCCTAGCCAGGAGAGGCCAGCGCAAACGGGTGGTGTGACCTTAATTTTTGCGTGGTTCGAGGCAAGCTAAGTGTGCAGAACTAACGAAATTGGCGATCTGACGGCTACGACACTGATAAGAAGTGCGGCACGGTGGCGTAGCCAGAAATTCTCGGAGAGGGGAGGGGAAGCACCCATTTGACTCGGGGAGGGAACGGGGAAGGGCACGTGTTTGTTGTGCCACGCCCTGGCTGCGCCACAGGTGCGGCTAAAGTTTGATTCCTACAGCGGGCAGATGCTGCTGAACGTCCGCCGATGACAGTCACCGATTGCACGATAGTCGTACTTACGGGAGTACGCAATTATGATCGAAATTCGAAACGCAGATGCTCGCTTACTTCAGCAGGTTGAAAAAACTGCGGCAATAAATATACCACTAACAGTAGAACGCAGAGCACTGGTCCAAGCACCCTTCTTGTTTGATGTGACCTGTTGCACAAGGACCGCCGCGCACGGGCATCACTAAATATAGCAGCGTCGAAAAGAGTGAGGAGAACTGTTGCAAAGAGAGTCTTTGAAAAAAAGAGTGACTTCGCACTGTCCTTGCGAGAACCACATGACCTCCATGACTGCAGAATTTGGCTGAGTCGTTCAAAGCAGCGTATGCTATGCGAGGACTGCGTTTTGTCACGAAGCCCATGGGGTGGTTCAGGACCTCTCTAAATGTTCTTTGACAGACCTTAAACCGGCTAAAGCAACACAACTCGCCAGGTGCAGCAGTGCTGGAATCATAATTGCTGTACAATAAAGAGGAGGGATTGAGAGATGAATCCTAGTTTCTGCCCCTTCTTTATTTACGTTTTTCTCATTCGAACAGGTCTTTTTAAATAGCATGCGGCACATAGCAGTGTTCAGCCCTTCCAGTTGACTTTCTGGGATAAATGAGAAAGGCCTGTATGAGACATCGTAATGTTCAAGTCGCAAAATAAAAATTAAAAAAAATTGCTTATTAGAATTTTGATAGATTGTCTTAAGGCAACAGGTGTTGAAATTGTGAAACAAATTCTTCGCATAAATTCAAAGCATGAGAAATTTTCAAATATCCAACCTTAAAAATTGTGCTACGAAATACATTTGCGCGCCAGGTTTCAGTTTCCCGAATGCTTTCCTCTAGCAGTTCTGGGCGATGTTATCTGCAATGTTAGTGAATCTTTCAGCATATTTTGGGGCGGACATGTTTATTGAGATGTTATTGTGGACTACGAAACTCTTGTTTGCTCATCTTTATATGCACGCTTAAAAGCCCGAAATTTAAGATTTTTATGAATCTATTCTTTGTCCACAAATATTCATTGTGTTGCAAGATGATAAATTTTCATTCACGATAACATATACTAAACAGCGCCACATGCAATCAGCATACATAAGAAATGAGTGAAGTGAGAAAGACAGACGACAGAGTGAAAAGAATGGCAGGAAGATTAAACCAGACGCAGTTCCGGTTGGCTACAGTATAAGCAGGCTTCGGGTGGTTAAGGTGTTAAGCGAGAGGCAACGAATATATGGCCTCCGAGATTGCGCGCTGGCAAGTTTTGGTCCGACGACCCCATTCTGCGCGCTCACCAGCGACAACGCGTCATCAGGCACGCGTGTCTGGCTGCCGCGAGAAATCTCTGTTAGCCGAGGGCTGCGGCGCCCGTGGAGGCAGCCATAGAAGGCACACCGCGCGAGAGCTCAATGCGAGCATTGCGTGTGTTTTCACGTGTTGGGGAAGATTTTCGTTGGATATATCCTAGGCAATTTTCCATCTCTGCCTCGGACATTTTGCTGCCTGTGCCGTTTAATCCTTCTGCGTCGTTATTTTTTTTTCCGCAGCTTTCTATATCCTTACCCACTGATATTGTAGAATCTAGAGCCTGTACTTGTGCTATGTTTACAAATTTGCTTTTCTAAACAAATTACGTGCGAACTAAATATAAAGTAATGAACGAGCAAATAGTAGGTAATGTACTAGATCCAATTTAGTGCAAAATTTTTCGTCCGACTCCGCCCAGAGACAGTGGCACGCTCCAGATAATGACATGCAGACTCGTGCGGAAGAACACACGTATTTCAATTAACCCGAAGCAGAAATTATTTCCCTAAACCTTGCTGCGCTTAGGTGAATAATTCTTTGCACGTTTGCACATTTCAATGAAAATTTACATTGAACATTTGCCTTAGGACTGGCATACATAACCCTGCGATTTAGGTTTGTCCATTTGCAGACGAATGTCGAGAAATAAGAGGTACGCTGATTCCTCTCAGTAAACAAGTCTCAAAATTTTTTAATCAAATGACAAAGTGACACCCGATGTAGTTGGTGTCTTAGCACTGGAAAGCGTTACTTTGCATATAGTGGCAAAAACATGTAAATAATAAGATTATTAGATACAATGGTGTACCTGCCAAAATATGACATATTTATGAGCCATAACGTAGATTGGGGCTTCGATTTATTTCAACAACCTGGGGTTATATCTAAAATACACTAGATCTCAGCAAACGAGTGATTCCATCAGCTTTCTGTGGACGGTTACACAACACGTCTTGCTTTACGCCCTATCGCCATGGCAGAATGCACAGATAAAAGCAAGCGACGACAGCAGCGGGCGACTCGTTCAAAACTTTGAAACCAGCTCGCAAAATAACGGAGATACATATAATCCGCAAAGCGCCAAGTATAGTAAACAGTGTGCTTTGAGCACATGACGAACTCTTGCAAATATCGGCCACTTCTACATACCATCATGGGCGTAGTAGGAGTAAATATGTGCAAAAATAGAAAAATAAAATCATTTAGCGATAAATATGTGCCAGCATGCACCTGGCCCCTCGTAGGCAGTCAGTCGTCGTTTTAAAACAAGGAAGGGGTCACGTAGAAGCACAGAAGCGTTTTTTATTGCCTCTTCCAAGCCACAGCAACAGTAATGTAGCGCCCTAAAGCCTCTCCGACGCATGAAAGGACTTTTGTTGCGAGTTTCGCGATGTGGAGAAGTAGCTGGCCCCGCCCACTACTGATATTATGCTCTCTCCGTACGAATGAGATGGCCGGAGTGCAACCTACGAACGCGCAATCTCGGAGGCCGTGACGAATATATAAAAGCACAGCGACGTTAACAAGAGGTAGTTGCAGCTGGTTACCCTTCAAGGAAGGAAGGGCCCGGGGACAGATAATTGACTGGATTGATTGAATAATGATTCGATAGAAGCACAAGTTGAAAAAAACCGCGCACAGAATCCAGCGATACCACACAGCGCGTATACTTTAAATACTTGACAGGCGCAGAGATAACCTTCTGTGCGGAGTTCTTTTGGAAGCACTGGAGTAGAACACTTTTGTCCAGTAGATTATAATAAATCTTACTAAATCCGCGTGTGCTTTAAGTTATTCGTGAGCATTGTGATATCGAATGCCTTTCAAAGCTCTAGCTGGGTGCATCTTTGCGGCGCGATGCGCCACCATTTGATTAACGTCATCCGCTTGAGTCAACCAACGCCACTCACCTGTGACCAGGACCTGTATCTCGTTTTTTTCCTCTGCGCCTGCTCCATTGCTGACGACGCACACATAGGTTGCACTGTCCTGGACCGTAGCCCGACGGAACACGAGCGTACCACCGACGAGCACGATACCCGGCTCGGTAAGGGGCAGCAGTGGCCGCAGTCGCGCGCCGTACTGGCGGTACCAGCGGTACGAAGGCTGCGGGTGGCCCTGAGCCTCACAAGGCACGAACACTGCTGAGCCTTGCGGTCCTTCTACCTGGCGACTCCAGTGGATCACCTTGGCCGGAATGCTGGAGTGCGGCTCTGTCAAAAGACAAGGTCGAGTCGATGGCAAATCGCCTCACAGTCGGGAAGAAAAAGCGAGAAGACGGGAAAGAAATGGAACTCAAGGACGACACGTACGCTACTCACAAATTACTCACACACAAGTTAGCGGTAATAGTAGTGCAGACTACAAAGAATAAGCCTTCGCGGCGGCCCCATTTAGATAGGGGCAAAATGCAAGAATGCCCGTGTCCTGTGCATTGGGGACACGTTAGCGACCCCCAGTTGGCCAAAATTAATCCAGTGTCCCCAGCTACCGCGTGCCTCATAATCAAATCGTGGTTTTGGTTCCTTAAATTCTGGAATTCGAAGAATAAACGCCAACGCGTAGCTTTCTGGTGGTTGTATTTTTCGTATTAGCGAACGAGTTGTGATGTAACGAGCATAGCTCCAAGAAATAGTGACAATTGAACTACTTTTTTATGACACGTCAGATATTTTGTGTTGTCCGTTAAATAGTCAAAAGAAAGGGCAATATTCACTGCATAAATTGATCGTAAGTGCTTTTTCGGAAGATCACTCGCATGAATGAATGAGCGAATGAATCAATCCAAGCTTTGGTGGTTTAAAGTGGAGTACTCCGTTTTGCTTGCCGACTACTTACAAACTATGCACACTTACACAGTCATCGTCCTTATTTATTGTGTTATTGTTGTCTTCAGCATGTATGCCGAACCGTTTATCTTAATGATAAGTCGTCATGAAGCATTGACAGATTGGGCAAGCTGAGTAAATGCTGTACACTTCTTCAGGCTAAGCACACACTCTGGTACTCATCTTTCCAGCCTGCGATAATGTTGCGTCGCAATGTGCTCGAAAATTTGAGATTTCCTCATATCGCACGGCGGGCACGCTTTGAAGCCGATGATACGTTCTTCCATGCATTCATTACTAGTCCTTGGTTAAGGATGCAGACGTTCCGTGCCTCCATAACATGCAAATCATACAAAACAAAGAGAGGCAAATGTCAGTTCCCAAAGAACACAGCCTCTTACCAGTAATGACAAGTTTTCCAGCCGTGATGCTGCTGACCACAGCACCGGTGAGCGTGTCCTTGGTCTGGCACTGGAACGAGTGATGGCTGTCTTCGGGCCCTGCACGCCGAACGTGCAGCTCCCCGGTCGTAAATGCCACGTACTTGGAATTCTCGTCTGCATCGTTGCATAAAAAAAGAAGAGGATAGAAACGGCACCATTAATAAAAACGAAAATACAATAAATCGTGAACGATTAGCCGCGAAGACTGCAGTCAAGCCTAAACTAATTCGCACGTCGGCAAGCAAATCGTTAACATGGCTGCTTCGTGCAAGCTTAGAACCTCGGAAAGTGAGGCTAATTATCTCCCTGATTTTTCCCACCGAGGGAACATCATGTTCTTTTCAGCGAAAAAATATAAAAAGTAAATACATAAATAATAAAAAAGAAGAGCCGATGACTTCGTCCGCGTGGTTACCTTTTACCGTAATGCTAAATTTCTTGCTAGCGCTTCGTACTTTCCTTTCGACAAACTCGAATGGCGGTTACAAGCCCTAAGTTTCCTTCACGTTCTTCTTTTTCCTGCCAAAGCAATTACTGAAATTAACATCTGTGCGTGTTCTTCATAATTATGCAAATGTTGCAACTGCTACCGAAAATCGATGGGCAGGAAAGCCGGCTGTCGGAAAAGATGCAGCGACAGCCCTGCTAACCGTCATAGATAATGGCCACTTGCTTTTCCGCCGATCAACTCCACCAGCTGGGTGGCTGGTTATTAGAGCATTCCGCTTGCTTTGCCAAGTTAACAAGGGCGCTCGATATCTTACTAATTGCCTAAAGGTTCGGTTTATATAAAGGCACTAGTAGAGATTAAAAGAAGGAGAGAGCTCACAACACAGATTTCTTTAGTATAGGCCACCGCATACAGCTTCGATTGAGGGGCATTTTATTAACAGTAGTCACCCTCTTCTCTTCCACATTAATTCATTTTATTTTGTCCCAGGTGGGATAGAAACACATACCCCCCTGAGCTAGGTCATATTCTTCAAGTATTTTTTAAACATATTTGCCGCTTCGTCAGTGGTTTAAACAAAGGCGTAAACTTGCTTGCCGTCTGAATCGGGCACTGTATGCAACTAGTAAAATATAAATAGAATGGCAGAGGAAGCATCTTTACAAAATACGATGTCTGAATATCAACTGCCGATTCCTTTTCTGGAGGGACTGTCCACGTTGCACACACAAGAGAGAACCGTGATGTCACGTGAGGAAAGGCTTGTGTGTGGTAAAACGATTTTGTGAAATTCTAACAGTGGTTAGAGGGGCATCATGATGTCGAAAAGGATAATGTGATAAGGCGAGCTTGAAAAGCTGACTAAGGAGAAATAAATACAGGCAAAAGGCGTCGTTGACCAACTAGCTCAGCTGAATACAATTCTGACTATAGCGGGCTTATGTTGGTGCATTGTTTACTGTGATCTTATGTCAATAAGTACCGTACAAGTAACTGCCTTTGTATGAGCAAAGGAATTTTTTCGTAAGGAGCGCACGTACTCCATTTGCTAGCGTGCCATCTCGTACACTGAAAATCTTTGCTTAGATATGAACCTGTTGAAATTATTCCTTGGTATACAGTGCACCTCCTCACATTGGCGTACTGCGCATACCACCGTGCTTCTCCATCAATCAAGCACACTGTCATATAACTGATGTTAAAATTTCTTCCACACACTCTCTAAAGATGGCTGAGTCGATTGTACGGTTACTTATTGAAAGTGAGCTCCAATGCCGTTACCGGAGGCTGGTGTGCTTTTGTGTAATTTTTACTTGCCTGGTATGGCTTGCACAGAAATGATGAAGCCGTCGCTGCGGACCCACGAGGTCACGACGACGTATTCTCTGACGTAGTTCGGAACGTGACACCGAAGGACGCCGGTGTTCATGCGGATTACGAAGTCGTCGTAGACACGAATCTCATACTGCTGCTGCACCACTGCAAAAAGAAAAAGGAAAAGGAGGCCGGGCCACCATCTTTAGATATATACCACCGCATCTCTTGCAAGACTCCTGACACTTTGTCGCTGCAGCTATTTTAATCGCAATCAATAAAAAAAGGACTCTGGGCAATACACTTCAGTGCGGTACACAAGAATCGTGATAACCACAACGAGACATTTTCGTATTAAGGATCTCCTAGCTAATATTGTCACGTAGGTGACTGTGATCTACCTGGCACGCAGGCAGACAGAAAGGGACACTGCGTGGGCGGTAGACTTAAAGAGAGTTTAATGGGCGAACTTGTGCCCGAAATCAAGTGAATAACGCGGTGACGGCGAAAGCAGCAAGCGCGTCTGGGGCGTTCGTCGGACTGCGCCAGCGCAGGCGGTGGTCCCGCATTTATACGTTTCGCGTGCATGATCGAAACGCGTCAAGCGACGCCGCCTGCGGCGCAGCGACGCCGGTCGCGTCGCAGCGACGCGAGCTGCGTACCTCGCGTCGCTAGAAGCTGAAATAAACGCACGTGGCAATATTGAGCTAATAGCTAATATGCAGCTATCTTGCACATAAAAACACATTGTAAGTACGTAGAGCAACCACTTTCAATGAACAGAGAAATGCACAGGAGAACAACCTGAATGCTCAGTACATGAGAGAAGGAAACACTCTTTAATGGCTGCTGTGCCTCGCCATACATCTAGCATGCTACTCCAAGTTACGATCACGACAGCTGAAATGACGCAGTCATATGCAGGGTGTCACTTTAGCCAAGCTGTTTAAGGAGAAGAAAACACGATCTATAATACAGTTATAGAACATACGGCGTTCGGTCTACAAAGGTCTGATGGCCGAACACTGTATGTCTTATAATGGTATCTTGCACCATGTTTTTCTTTAACCTTCATTTTCTCCTTGAAGAGCTTGGCTGCAGTTTTCTCGAACACACTATACGGGGTGTCCAAATTTCAAGCTTTATGGTTTTCTTAAATTTGGTCACTGAGAGAAACGCGAAAACCGCTTTTGAAAATAATTTATGTGGCCAGGGGGCACCAAGTGAGATGATAATTATCGCTGTCAGCAGCGCAATTAACTAAAATTGAATACTTAACTTTTTTTTTTACTGCAGTAAGTGGGTATGTTTGTAATGAAAAGTTAGAGGCAGTCGTGTTTTTACACAGTATCAGTTGGAAGAATGCTTCTAGCGTGTCAGTGCTCCAAGATATCCGACTCAAAATTCTAATTGACTTACGCATGATTACGCCTGCAAGAGAGTTAGGATCGGCGCAAAGCTCCTCCCTGATGAGACGCGGCTGTTGCGTGCGGCGTTTAGTCTGACAACGGGGCGGAGGCATTGGCAAAGAGGATAACTGTTCCCCTACCGCTCTCGGCTGGCGAAATAAAAAATCGAAGAGCCCGGAACCGCTGTCGTAACACGCGACCACGCAGCTTGTAACGATGGCGGCAACTGTCATGCTGAGATAATGGCACCGGAGGGCAATGCGCGTGCGTTATGGTGACTAGACGAGCGGGCACGGTCCTTGTCTGGGCTACGCAAATGAAGTAACTGCTGATTTCCAAGTATTGTAAGTTTTATTGAAATCAAGGGCGACAACTGCACGGCGCGCCTCGCTGTCATATTTTGATTTCGCCAACTGAGAAGGGAAGGGGAACAGCTATCATATTGGCATAGGTTTTTTGGGTGCACCCCTAACATCCTTGATGTTAAAATAAAGGTATTTGTATTTGTATTTGTATGTTTGCCTATGCCTCCGCCCTGATGTAAGACTAAACGCCGCACGCAAAAGCCCCGTCACACCAGAGAGGAGCTTCGATCTGCATTCTCTTGCATGTGTAATCATGCGAAGAACAATTAAATTTCGCAGTCGGATATCTCGGAGCACAAAGATGCTAGAAGAATTCTTGCAAGTGAAACTCTGTGGAAACACGACTGCCTCCAACTTTGGAATAGAAACGTACACACTTACTGTAGTTAATAAAAGTCAATTATTCCGTTTTATTTAATTCAGCTGCTGACAGCGATAATTATCACCTCACTTTGTGTGCCCCTGGCCACGTAACTTATGTGCACAGGTGGTGTTCGCGTGTCTCCTAGTGTCTCAGTTTAAGAAAACCATAAAACTTAATGTTGACAACCCAGTACATTATATTACACGCGTACGCAACATACACAAGCACACACAATAAAATTTAACTAAAGCGTACAGTCGAAGCAACTATATATGGACATAGGGTAGCGCTGGTATAGCTTTTCCCATGCGAAAAAGACGCTATTACTCTTTCTCTAAGTGCGCCGAATTAGAGCAGAGTAAACTGGTTCAATAAAATCTTGCAACTTACGAGAGAGCCCTCTTTTTGTGATGATAAGTACACACGTCTATATGCGCGAGTGGCACTTTCCTGGTTGTTGAAGCCATGCTGAATATTGTTTGACGCTTGATTGGTGAATTAACGGTATGACAACCGATGACTGTCGTCCGTCAAATACTCTTTCCCGCCATGTGCCAGTAAACGCTTGCATACAACAACTTACACCTCGTTGCATTCGACCAGAAAAGTCCTGCCAAAATGCTGTTGCGACTCGAGCTGCGAGAGGACACGCTACCATTTAAACACAATGGTAATCGCGCGAGCGATATATTAAGATATCAGTGCAGATATCTGCATGGAACCGCTATTCCATTTAGAGCTGCAAATATAGTGACAGAACGATCGATTTTCCACCCCTGTTATATATATTGCCCTTCTTGTCACTGAAGGTGTTGTGCTGCTTGCGTGGCGTGTTCGAAATACCTCAGAAGGGATTTCTTGCTTATTGTGCTTAAATACCTCTATTTGTTTACAGGTGACTGCATGTTAAACATGTTGACAGGTGACTGCAACAATAAAACTGTTCTATGCAGTATGTTTCTCACGGATCTTTTCATTTACTTTTTGGAGCAAATCTTTGTCGCTTCACATGCTTTGCGAGTTCTGGTTATTGCTGAGCACTGCATAGCGTGTGCTACGGGGTTTGATCCCGCCTTACACCGTCGAGTGTCCTTCATTAGTGGTCCCAAACCACAACCTACTGAGAAGCCGATACCTGGAAGTGACAAGTTCCCTGCGTTAGAGTCGGAAGTTGAGTTCACTGCGTTAGAGTCGGAAGTTCGTGGCGTGGTAACAAGCAACGTCAGTGAGCGACCTGACCCTAGCAAGACGGCGAAGTCCTCTGTGGGTGAGCCGGTTGTTCGATCTGCTTCAGCCAAAAGTGTCCAAGTTCCTCAGCGACCAGATCGCAGCCAGACTCGAAGACAAGGAGGACATTTCCTTGCCTCAAAAGAGACGAAGAAACCAGCTGCAGCGGCGACGAGTGGGTCCCAGTCCGCATCTTTTGTTGAAGTTGTGAGTCAGTGCGTCCGGCAAAATAAGGAGCTCAAAAATCGGGAATTGTCTGACCTTCTGCGAGTTCTGTTTGAAGTCCTCCGTTCATATGTTCAAGCGATGCAGACTGGCACCCTGAAGAACTTTCTACAGCTCGTTCTTTCCTTTGAGACCATGATTACCGCATTCGCAGCGAACTTTACCTTATAAAATGGCTAGTTTTCTTCAACCTCGTGCAACTAAAGATCACCGAAAAGTGCCGTTTATTATGCAATGGAACTGCGCTGGGATTATAAGTCGATTAGCAGAACTGAAATTATTTTTGAAAGAAACTTGTGTTCCAGTATTGGCCCTCTCGGAGGCTGGCCTACCAAGGGGGAAATTTTTCACTGGATATGTCCCACACAAGAATTGCTGCATAAAGTCATTTCGCGCAGGAAGTGCCGCCCTTTACATACGAAGAGATTCCTCATGTGGCTGTGAACATCACCGATCCTTGCACCGATAGTATTGAGGTAGCGGCTGTGAGGGTACGGCTTGGCTTCCGAACTCTTTCTGTTGCATCCATATACGTGTCTCTGCGGAAGAATGTAGCAATGGATTTGTTTCTCCAGCAGCTTTGTGACCGTTGCCCAGCGCCCCTAATTATTTGCAGCGACTTCAACGCCCATCACTCTGTCTGAGGTGACAGGAACACAGAGTTCCGCGGACGCAAACTTGTAGAAGTTATCGACAGTTTGCACCTGTGCGTGGCCAATGAGGGAAGTCCCACTTTCTTCCTGCCTCCAGCCTCAGCCACATCTATAGACCTAACCTTGCATTCACCTGACGTCTCTGTGAAGTGGTCAACTGCACCTGACCCCATGGGAAGTTATCACTATCCAACTTTAGTGTTTACTGCCGACTTCCATATGTGCGGCGCTAAAATGAGCCATGTTGTTAATTGGGACAAATACAGGGAGCAACTTGCAAGTGTTTCTGAAGATGCGATAGACAAAATGATTTATGGTAAGATGGCTGCTACCACGGCGGTCAAGTTGCCTAATCATTTTCCGACTCCGGATTTAAAACTCAGGAACCTTTGCGCAGCGCGCACAAGGGCGGAGCGACAACTGATGCGAAAGAAGGACGACAGATCCTTAAAGACGACCTTCAACAGGCTTAACTCAGCCATTAGACGCCATACGAACAAGCTCTGTAGGTCGCAGTGGGCGTCCTTCTGCGCTAGCTTGACTGTTTTTTCCCCCATGACGAGAATTTGGCGAGTCATTGGTAGCCTTGCTGGTGATTCCCGTCCTAGTAAGCCTTTCGAAGCGCTTGCACTGCGCAAGCAGAAATCTCTCGTGTGCTTGGCAGAGGAATTTGCAGATGCATTTGTAAGTGTAAGTTCCGGAATTCATCCCTGCGCTGTGCCTGCAACATCTACATCTGTTATGGACGCCCCATTCACACTTCGAGAGCTACAGACAGCACTCAGCAGCCTGCGGCGTCAATGTGCACCAGGTCCTGACGGCATCACTAACCAGATGATGCAGAACCTACCTCTGGAATACCGGAAGATGCTCCTAAGCTATCTCAATCGAGTGTGGGAGACTGGCGACGTTCCTCCTTCATGGAAGGTGGCTTGTGTTGTCCCAGTGCTGAAGCCCGGCAAAGAATTGACAGACTTGGCCTCGTATCGTCCGATATCATTGACGTCGTGTGTGGCTAAGCTCATGGAGAAGCTGGCAAGTAAGCGTTTATTATGGTGGCTCGAAGATGTGTGTGGCTAAGCTCATGGAGAAGCTGGCAAGTAAGCGTTTGTTATGGTGGCTCAAAGATAGAAGGGCTCTGCCAACATGCACGACTGGATTCCGCGCAGGTTTAAGCGCGCACGATAGCGTCTTGGACTTGATAAGCCACATTGAACATCAAAGAGCTTTCGGCCTCTAAACACTAGCTATTTTCTTATGGGTATCAAAGGCTTATGATAGCGTACTTCAGAGCTCAATACTAAATAACTTGCAGGCCATAGGAGTACAAGGCTATCTTCTGCGATTCATTCACTCACTTATCAGTGATCGTACAATTCAAGTGCGGCTAGGAAGCACCATAAGCACCGAAAGGGCGGTATCGCGAGGTGTACCTCAAGGAAGTGTTCTTTCCCCGACGCTGTTTAATGTTGTAATGGCTGGTTTTCCGGCTGAAGTGCAAAAACATTGCAGACATATCCATATGTCGATATATGCGGAGGACATTTGTATATGGTTAAGCGGATATCAACACAAGCGTTTAGCTCTGATAGCTCGACAGGCATTACTTTCAGTTCAAAATTACCTTCAAGGTGTTGGGTTGAGTCTCTCGGTGGAAAAATCTGGCTTCATCATGTTTCCAGGTAGAGGAAGACGGTATGCGCGGCTGAAGATAGACCTTGATCGATCTTGCCTTCGCCAATTGAAGCACAAGCGTTTCTTGGGCTTCATTATTGACTACCGTCTACAGTGGGGACGAGCTGTGGACTCTATTGTGACATCACTATCTCCGCGTCTCAATGTGATCCGTAGAGTTGCAAGGGAGCAATGGGGAAATCACCCTTCTTCAATGATCAGGCTGCACGATGCACAAGTGACGAGGCGAACAATGTACCAGCTCCCTTTAATTTTCCCCTCACTATAACAGCTGTAACGACTTTAGGTTGCACAGAAAGGGGCTAAGGAGGGCTATTGGCGTTCTGCAGACTGCTCCTAACAATGCAGTACTTTATGAGCCTCTATCGAGACCTCTTAGCCTAGTCGCTTCACAAAGGTTATTGATTCAAATTGGCCGCCTCAAACAGACGATAGCCGGGCGAGCCCTTCTATAGAGCCTTCGAAAGAGAACTGAGTCCCGAGCGTACTTGGCTCTTAATAATCTTGGTTACCTGGGTCTCGACGCAAGAGGTCGAACTAAGAGGTTGAAACCACCTTGGTGTTTCGCGAGCCTCGATTGTTCGTTGACAATTCCTCACGTTCGTGCTAAGCGGAGTTCTCCTTTGGCGGCAACGCGTTCGCTCGTACTGGAACATCTTGAAGCTGAATATGCACGTCATCTTCAAATTTTTACTGATGGCTCTGTGGACAAGGTCAGAGGATCTAGTGCAGCTGCTTTTCACATTCCCTCTTTGAAGTACGATTGGTCGGTTCGCTTCACTGCAGTCGTGTCCTCCACAACGGCCGAAAGCGTTGCCATTCAGGCAGCTGTAAAGAAGCTACGGTTTTGTACGCCTCAACCTGTTGCTATCCTTACAGATTGGAAATCCGCCCTTCAAAGGTTAGAGCAAGGATTCCCTACTGATGCCTTATGTCTTAGCTCCCTACGCTCGGTGCACATTCTCCATATCAAAGGCTTCTCCATACGATCCCAATGGGTGCCCTCGCACATAGGTATCATAGGCAACGAGATGGCGGACAGCCTCGCCCATAGAGCGCTGTCTGGGAATCCATTGAGAAAAGTGCCTCAAGAGGACAAGAGACTCTTCAGAGAAGCGGTGTCGTGCCACTTCAGTTCATGTGGAGCTCACCTCACAAGCCATGTGTGACCAAGGGTTTCAAAAGGAACCAAGCCACTTTACTGCTCCGCATTCGCACGGGCTCTGCTCATACCCCTGCGAGGATGTATAAGACTGGCCTGGCGTTGTCTCCATTATGTTCAACGTGTAGTGTGTGCAGTGACTTAGAACATTACCTTATGTGCTGTACTCTGTATAACGCGGAAAGGAGTGTGTTATTCGGGTCCCTCAAGAAGACAGGAATTCCCCACAGTTCTCTTCAGGGCATTGTTTTCCCGCGCGGGAACCAGTTAGATAGGAAGGAGGTTTCTCGCCTTCTTTTAAATTACCTTCAGGACACGGATATGGCCTCCACACGGTGACCTTAGGAGTGACTATGTGTAGTTCTGAGGTCTGTGTCTGATTTATATGATTTATGTATTTTAAGTGTTGCTACGGTGGAGCAATTGCGGGCAGCAACTGCAAGGCGAATCCCACCAGTAGCCTACAACCACTCAACTCAACTCAACTCAACGAATAGGCACCTAGTAGCTGGCTTCTGCCTTACCGCGTAGATATGGGCTACTTGATATGTGCGATTGCATGCGCGTGCCCGGATATAAAGCTTTCGAAAGAGTGCAACCCCACAAAGTGGGAAGAGAAATGTTGCAAATATCCGTGAAACCAAATGTACAACAAAAAGAAAGCACGTGAAGAAGTGACAGAAATTACATTGTCGACGAAGGTTAAATCGAAAATAATATGAAAAGAGTTTGTCATGACCACCGCAAGAAATACATCACCAATTTCTCTCGTCATCCACGCATGTCCCTCCACTTTCCTCAGCGCGACCTCTGTCAACTCCGCTTGGCGTAGAGGAATCTCCAAGCCGTACTTTCTGCCGGAGTTAATGAAAAAGGCTTCCAGCCTATGGCGGAATTACTACGTGCACGCCGAGGCAACGACGAAAAATGAAAGCGGATAGAGGTTGGGAGGGAGGAGGGGAGGAGTATGCCTCAGCCATTTTTCAATCGAACAACCTCATTACAGCGGGCTTTGCGTCGGGCGTTCGTTTCGGCACCCAGGGGCTCCCGAAATGCGATCCGGGTAGCCGGCGGCGAGGCGTGCTCTGAATCCCGAGAGCAAGGAGACGTTGTGCTCCGAGACGCGTGCGTGTGACACAACGCGCGGGCGTCGCGGCTTCAATTAGATCGCCGCTCCGTGATGAACGAGGCCGAGGATTGATTTTTTCCCCCCGAGAACCCATGCGGGTAGAACGCGTATTTGTATCTCTCCGAAAAGTGGTGAAACAAGTGATGAAGCTACTGAAAACATCCGAGGCTAGAGAATAAAACGGTAAAAGGGGCCAAATGATCGATAGAAGTCTATGCAGTCAAACAGGAGATCACTGGATATTTCCGCACGTGAAACGAGACGCGAACTCGTCGAAGCAGATTGACATCCCTTGAGAAGCACACTCAAAGAAAGGGGCGTTTACATGAGAGAGAAAAAAAAGAGACAACACTACACATGTTGCTGATGCATCTGTAGTTTCCCCATTTAGGCATATAGTTTAGCGAAAAAACATATAAAACATAAGGAATGAGACATTGCTTAGACTATCGGAAATACGATCTAAAACGTGTGCAGTTTTTACTGTGAACCAGGAATAACCTGTAATAATGCAGAGGTGATATCAGCTGCACGGTCGTACGCTGAAAGGCTCTCTGCGAGAACGACCTTGCGTCTCCGCACCAGCGACGATTGCAGTAAAATGCTCGTCGACTTGCCACACAGCGCACGCTGTGCATAGATTACTCGCTACTGTGTCGCACGTGCCTTACAGTATGGCAGCTGGATAGAATTTGCCATTGCGTATGCTCCCGCATTATCGCGTCGCGCATTCTCACTGATTGCACATAAATTTCAGCGGCTCTCGTAGCTCGCATTACACCGCCTCATTTTCTCCCACTATTGCGTCGTGCGCTTAAGCGGAAGTACCTGTGGTGGCGCAAGAGTCGCGCACGCTACCGTAAAAGACAAGTTCAGTGTTTGAGATAGTGCAAGCGTGAGCTGTGAAAGAGTTAGCTAATGGCCTGGACAAGCAACGCGACTGGGCGCACCATTGAGCTGAGGCCATATTCCCTCCACGCGACCGATGAGCGGTAGTCGGCCAACATGAGCCTGCTGACTACAAGCTAAGCGTGTCATTCTTAAATAGCAGTGAGGAACCGGGGGAAAATTAGCAATATTATTCTGACATAGATGCAAGCGTGGATTAGAAAAACAGGCATCGAAGGAAAAGACAGTGGGCAAAAAGTTGAGAGTCACTTAAGTATCCTTACGTGACCTGAAGACGAAACCATGAGGACTTGTCTGTGTTATCCCCCTTAAATAAAATCAACCTTAAGTCACCTTACTCTAATTTTCAGCAACCTTAATCCACCTTACTTCACCTTATTCCACTTTAAGACACGTTGATGGAAGTTCGTCTTTAATCCGTCTAGCAGACGATTATTCATCAGCATTGTTGTGCTCCTCATGAGCTCCTCTCGCTCGAGGGCATGAAATTATTAATTTTTTGTATATCTGATACATTAAAAGAAGAGCATGCGTTTCGTACGTGCTTTCACTTCAATCAAGACAGCGTGGTAACCGCTGGACCTTGACGTCCACCATATAAAAGCAGGGAACGAACAAAGCACCTAAGTCACTTTAAGCCACCTATATCCACTTGAATGCACCTTTTTCATTTTTTTACAATACTCAATTCACCTCGATCCACTTTAATGTACTTTAAGTTATTCGCATTCATTTATTTTACTTCACCGTGGCATTTCTAGGTGCGAGCCACAACAGGTCCCGCGCCGGGAACATGACGTGATCGCTTGGTCACATGGGTTTTTGTACCATCGGATGACAGGCTGGACGGATGCCGGATTTTTCGCTTTATGAGGCATATAAGGCTTTCACCTTAAATATAAGCAAGAAATCAGGAATAAAAACGTAAGGAAAAGCCATGGTGTTAACTTTCCTCCCTGCCAAAATAAAATCAAGCGGCAGAATGTTCCAGCAAGAAAATTAGGGGCTTTGGCTGTAAGTTTTGTGAAGCTTTCTGTTTGCAACAAAGCTCGACCTACATATTTATTTCTGCAATGGCCGATTCCATTGATCGTACTCGAAGTCTAAGCACGCCAAGACACCCTTCGGGTGGGCAACCTTGAAGCAAGCCAGTAAGCGTGGGAACACCGACTTCGAATACTTCTCCTTGGAATAACAGATGCTTGATTCTGAGGAACTTAAGACGTTTTATCTTTCACACCGTCATCGAGTTGAGGAGACCCGTACAGTAAGAAAGTGTTAAATTGCTTTATTATGAAAGGTTTAGCGAAGCCAACAATCATGGAAATAAACATCAGGGTTAAACTGAGAGACTTTGTAGAATTCAAATGTTAGTATACGACAACAATAGCAAAGTAATAATACGAAAGCTACACGGCCATGGAAAGTAACATGGAGTGTTCTATTCTCGGTGAGTCAGCTTCTTCCGTAGCCGTGACCACAAATACGCTGTCACAATATAACGCCGACGCGTTAGAACGCAACATACGCTGGGCGTGGACTGGCTTTATTTAGGCTCTCGGCTTCGTCCCGCTGACGCTGCTACTCTTCATTCTTAACACTCGCACTAGCCTGTTGTCGCAAGGGTGATGGGACAGATATCAACAGTGCGCGATATATCCACTACATGCCCCGCCATTCGGTTCCCTCGACTGCCTTCTTGCCTTTCACACGGCGTGTCCCGCGCCATCGCAAGCACTGTACGTGTAGTTCCTGTCGTAATCTAGAGAATCAGCGCCAGATGGAGCTGAGAGGAGAGCGGAGAGAAGAGAAAGGGGCCGGCACGTCCCAGGTGTCCCATAGCTTGATACGAGGCCTGGCTGTCTCTTCCCTACCACCCTTAGCCTCTGCACTGGTGTTCCTGCGATGGGCTCGCTTTACGACGCTGTAAATCTCGGCGCTATAAGCGAGAGAGCTGCTGGTGCGTGGCAGACAGGACAGTGGGGCAGGACAATCGTTATAGTAGGAACCTCAGGTGCAGAGAGTTTATGGTTTGCCCCCTGGACGAAAACGGTTCAGTTTCTCCTTGGAGAGTGTGTTAAATATATCGTGTAAGGAGGAGGGAGCACGAAAGGAATATGCTTGTAGGTGCGGGGAAACAGTTGGACGGGAGAATAGGGAAAAATGAAGCGAGTAAAATGAGCGCCAAATCTAGGAATGTAGTGCCTTCCTAATGTTCGACTTTTGAGCTCATGCATGGGTTGCACCATTGAGAACATGTCTTCTTACAGCTAAGGCGGCGATATGTATAACGCTGGCAGTGAAACACATCTGCGAAACTGTCTACTTTGCATGTACTCAGGCAATGCAAAGCATTTGAGTTTCAACATGTTTTTGTTTCTTCTGTGGCTTCCAGGGCTCATGTACCGAATCTTGTGTTAATGCTGACTGACTGTTATTTGTGATACATTTGTGCCACGTGTTGTTACCAGTTCTCTGACAATACTTTGCCAAGCGACGAGGCTATCTTATTGTACAACGTCAATATTAATTATATAAAAAATTATGAAAGGATGAACGCCAGTGTACTGTACATCCCAGTTTCGTCACAGCCCACGGGCTGTTAGCGACGCGCCTTAATCAACAAAAATTCACGATGGAAAGGTTAACAAATACGTGATTTAGAGAAGAAGAAAAAAAATTTACAAATCTCATTTTTTTCTTTCGCTACATTACAAAGTGGTATAATTCTGCCTTACACAGTTCAGTATTCTCCAAAGTGGTGCTGTTTTAACACGGAGAGCGGCACACAAACAACATATCGCCGCGACAACTCGGTCACATTCAAGTTGCGCTCCCTTCGTATTGGACACTGTACACGCCGTACCGTGGTGTTGTACAGCAACTACAGGCAGCGATCTTCATGGCACGGGTAGCCGGTTGGACGCGGCTCGCATGCGCCACGCGCACGAGGTGTCACGCGAGAAGAAAGGGGAAGACGGTTTGAGCCCAGTTTGAGAACGTGATCGCCGCGGACTTCTTCACGACCGCAGTGACTTTTACTTATGGGCACAGGTTCGCCCTTAATAAATATCGTTGTTTTGTTAACCTGTGGTCCTCAAAATCGTTACAATATACAGACAATTTATAAGGCATATGACGGTAAAGAGCGCTCAAAACGAAGGCACACAGAAAGAGAAGCAAAAGATAGTGTTCGCTTTCTGCACCAGCATGAACCAAGTAGCCCAGCGTCGCACTCTTATGAAATTTATTGCTCACAACTATGGCAGATTCTGGCACGTGAAACAAGAGCAGGAAGAAAGTGAGGACACTCGGAATGCTGAACCTTAGCTTCTAATCTGGGAATTTAAAATCCATAGAGCGATTTGCATCGTTACCAGGGTTCCATAAGGGATCGTCGTTGGAATGTTTCGAAAATTGTACTGCAGGGCATTTTCAAGTTTACAGTATTGCTCCGACGAACTCGCACGCGAAATGAAAGGCCTAAAAAATTGAAAGTTACCAAATATTTACGAACGAAGGCTGTAGTACTAGCTAGATTGGAGACATTTGGCACCGAATACTGCTTTAGTAGGTTCATTTGATGCCATTTTGCTGCACTGCGAGTTTCTTTCTTTTTTTTTTGAGACAGAGATGCCCTAAGCTCGAATGAAAATACTCGGCTTTCATTATAAGAGGGGTGTGAAAAAGGTGCTGGTATATTTTTTGCCATGCCACCAGAAAGTTGCATCTATCTCGGTTAGTAAGCGTGATATTTCCTGAGCGTATGTGTGCGACTGCCCGCAGTACGCAGTCCACAGAGGGAATCCCTTCGCCCCGAACTCAACCAGCTGGGCGACCTACCACTATCGGAAGAAGGAATCTTACACCATCGAAACGACCTAACGTTACAGTAGAAGGCCGTGCAAGCACTACTGCACTTTTTTGTGATTTAACGGCCTTTTTGCGCGTCTCTAACTGGAACGCCCTTCGTGTGTGTATCGCTGTGTGCAAATTTTAATAATTTTCTCTCTGTGCTCGTTCTAACCCATATTTCCCAACCCCAGCGTAGGGTAACTAATATCTTGTTAACCGCCCTGCCTCCCCTCTTCATCTCTCTCTCTCTCTCTCCTGAGGATACTGTTTCCTGCAACATATTGCGTCAAACTGTTGGCTCAGAGCAGATTATGAAAGGGTAGTGCCATATTCACGAGGTCGTTTTTCAATGGGTACCTTGCCATTGTGGAAGCAGTGGCAATGATTCCGCCGATAACGCTGCTCGCACATCACATCAAGAAGAGCACAGCGTTCTAATTCCGCTCTCGAGGACAGACGCCGCAAGGCAGCTTCGACACCTGGCACGCAGTCTCACACTGACCGAGTGGAATTCGCCAAACTTCCGACTTACACGACTGCATCGACTAAACCCCTACCTACAACTCCGACCTCCACTCGAACTTCCTCGACGTGAAGCTACGCTTCTCTGTCGCCTTTGGTTAGGAGTTGCCTTCACAAAGGCATACTCTACATTAATTGGAATGACTGACAGTGCAGCATGCGAGGTCTGCGGCACCAAAGAAAACACCGACCACCTGCTGTGCGACTGTCCACGATAAACCCCAGAGAGACAAGAACCCCCAAGACAAGAACAAGCTTTCCAAAAACTGGACAATCGGCCGCTTTCTGTGCAGGTGCTGCTGGAACACTGCCCCCATCGCCAATCGGGCCATAAAGCGGTGAAGGCGCTTTTGTGCTTCTTAAGGACGACGGGCTTGTGCGACCATCTGTGACTATTATTGCAATTTCTGTAAGACCACACACGTGAGCGAACTCACCGCAATTTCCGTCTTTCCTTCGCTCCTCTCTATCTCCCTGTTATCTTTGTTTCCCCCTTGCCCATTCCCCCGGTGTAGGGTAGTCAACCAGACGTTATTCCGGTTAACCTCCCTGCCTTATACTTATCTCTTTCCCTCCGGCCTAGTGCCATATGGGATACACAGCTGCATTATTCTCCCATAAACATTTCAGAAGACATGATGCGAGAGCTATCTTTTACATTATTTGGCTTTCGTAAGCTTCGTAACCTACAATAAGCTTCCTCTTTGACTAAACCATCTGTCTCTCTATTGTTTAAGGAGATATTCTCTAGTCCTAGTTCAGCTCTATAAGAGCATTCGTATATTTTACGCAACTAAGTGGTCTTTCTTCTTAATTATGTGACAGTATCCTAATAGTATAAGGAAACTCGCCGTAGTGACCCGCCTTAGAGTGCATTAAAGTTGTTCGCAGACTCAGGAAGAGCGCAGGGTGCGACGATCGATTACTGCCATGCAACTATGTCCTGCGACGTCAACCCCTGACTAGGTCTAGCGATTCACCAGTGGGTTGGGGTTTTTGCGAAAACGCACTTTAATAATTCAGCGAGCTGCGACAGAGAATGTTTGCGAAGACGAAACACGCTATGAGCGGTTGGTAAAGTAAGATAGGTGCTACGGTTTCGCTCTGTGAATATTTTTTCCAACTATGAATCAACCACGTGGGAGTTCACTTGCGAATAAACCATCCCCTAATATCGGAAAAAAAATTCGGCGAAGGTAGCAGAAAGCTCCGTGCCGAGAACGATGGGGCGATGAAAGTGTAGGGCACGATTGCGGATACGCGCTCTGTAATTAACGGGTGCATCTTCAATAATTAGCTCCTCGGGCAGTGCGGAGTCTAGATATCAGGTCGAAAGTGCGTTTTCTTGTCTGCGTCACTCATAGCTTTGCGGCGAATCCAATCTCGCGTGCGGGTCATTCGCGTCAGTTCGACCTTGAATGGGTAATCACGCGTCGTCGAGCAACCATTGTGGAAGTAAACGGTAATCGACCGTGTGTCCTTGTACATTTCCGTGGATTTTGGAGTTACGACAAAGGATACCAGTGCAGCTCGTTCAGGTCTCCTACCATCTTTAGCCTTGAGGCTAACACAGCTGCTAAAACGCACACTGAAATTTGAAACCTACTGCTAATATATATATATATATATATATATATATATATATATATATATATATATATATATATATATATATTTTATTTTACTATTTTCCCTGTGAAACAAGCATAAAATATTACTAACCGCTGGGTGAACCGCATTGTCAGTGGTTGTGAGCTTAAAGTTACGCAACGAAACGTTAACATGTTATAATAATGCCTCGTGTTTCTAATGCAGACGTGTTCTTGTCTGTATCTACCACACGCTTTCTGCCGAAATTTGCACTGAGATTGGTGCATGCTGGACCACATTTAGGTTATCTTGCTCTCGCAGTTTAATAGAACCAACATACTTTCACTTCTGCAAACGCTCACCATGTACGCAGCTCTTCCCTTCGTCTTGGCTGGTTATGAAGTAGGATGGGTGACAATTTCACTCCCTTGCAACGTTGTCGCAGTACCTATGACTCATCGGAGCAGTCACAAAACTAAACGTATAGTAGATCAGCTTATGATTCAGAAATGCAGAGATAAAGTGCCCGTTTCTTCATGTCTCCAATCGTGGAAAACTCAGTACTTGTGAAAGGCCAACTTCACTGCGGATCCGTGGGAGTGGCAAAAAAAAAAAAATACGTTCAAACAAAATCTTGTGACTTTCTATTATTTTTCTTTTAAATCTTGCACTTGAGCGTGATATCCCGTCATCCAGCATTTGGTTACTTTTTTTTCAGTTTATTCAGCATAATTTCTGAATAAGTTTCAACATTCATAGGACCTAGGCACGTGTACTATGTGGGAAACGGAGTAACAGGTAACACGTGCCCCCTTCGCCCCTCTACCAACCAACCCTCCTTGATTTCCTAGGTAAATCTATCCATCTACTACAGTCAACCCACGCTCTCCTGATCACCACTAGCCATGCAGCTCTATTTGGCTTGCGTCTCTCATAGGAACAACCCTCATTGTACGGCGTGCGAACTGTCCGGCAGGGGCCGTTGCGCCACAATTCACCAAGTTCCAGGCAGCATGTGCTCAGAGGGAGGTCAAGCTCCTTCGATTTGCTCGGCAGTTCGCTCGGTGCTTCTTTTATGCAACGGACACCGTTTGCGTAAGAAGCCTAGCTAAAGTGATTTTATCGCAATGAACGCAGAGCAGGCAGGTATGGTGCTTCTTTATAATGCTCTAGCGCAATGTCAGGAGCACTGAAAGCGAACACCATCAACGATGAAACATTTACGTGCGCTAGACCTCAGGCGAGGGATTTTCATTTTTTTCCGCAGGGAGCAAAGTACTCTGCCCTGGACAAAATTTGCAAATGGTCTCTTGCACGTACCGCACGACTCAATTAGGACTCTGCCACTGTTGTTAACACAAGCCATGAAGGAGATTCAACTTTCCTGTCGCGGTAAATTAAGAGCTATCTATTCCACGACCTACGCTGCAATGCTTAGCACTAATGGCACGACTGAATATACGCTACCGTAGCCGGCTATATTGAAAGAAAAACTAGGTGATAGGGTCTTGGGTGTTAAATGGTGTCTTTGTTTCTCTGCGCGTAACGTAGCTATCTCTGGGGATTGCTTCTTGCCCAGATGCCGCATCTTTCGTGACGACTCAGCATAACAATAAACATGGTATGGGTATTCAACGGAAATGTTTTTGTTGTTATATTTCATGAAGCCATGAAGACAAGAATGATAGGGCCAATGAAACCGGTGGCACAACGGGCAAGCAAGGAGATGGACATAATAGGAAGCAAAGCGTTGAGAAAAATGCCGAAGCACCTGGTAGAGTCAACGGGCGTGATTCTTTGCGGTCTCCAGAATCCGGCCGCTAAATGTGCCCTGCAGGTGATCGCCATACTGGAGCTCTTTATCGCAGCTTTTTAGATGCTGTGAAGCTTTTGCTTGGTGCCTGTGCTGCTCAGGCAAGTGAGGCCCACGCACCAACTTTCTCTTATAGTGCCTTTATCTGAAGGAGGATCATTTGAACTATACAGTTACTACAGACAAGATATGGAACCCGGCAGTGGCTTCATGGGTCAAGTTTCTGAATGTTAATCACCACAATGTTGAACTTAGCTTTCTTCAACGCCATCATCATCCCTCTTCCCCCCTTTATGTCCCCATTCCCCCTCCCCCTGTGCAGAGTAGCAGCCTAGAGCCCGTAAATCAGGCGGACCTCTCTGCCTTCTTTCAAATAAATTCTCTGCCTCTTTCTTACTATCTCTTTTTCAGAAATAAAGTACTACAAGGTGGAGTCGAAAATCTATGTTAAGCGGGAAAACTAGCTAATCTCTGCTTGCGGCCGACTGAAATCATGTTTTCTTGCAATTTCATCGGAGGAAAATTAATTCAGATTCTGTCTTTAATACAGTTACGTACTTCGCGTGAGGTTTCGCTTCGTAAACAGATAGCGAAAATGTCGCGGTGCGCTCGTTTCCTTTAGCAGAAACAGTGACAATGCATCGGTTAGCGCACACAGTGCATTCCGGCAGAGCTGCGAACATTACAACTAGGAAACATCATTTAAACACGAAATAATAGCTGGCGCAACAGGTATTTCTTTAAAGTTTGCTCTTTGGGAAATACATGCTCAATTTATTAAACGATTTTGTAGCTTTAGACGAACGCGCAAGCAGCAGCAGTCATGTTGGAAGAGTCGATACTGACAAGCAACGCATGGTTTCTTACATAACAGCAAGCCTTTGAGTGGCTTAACTAACGCAAATTTTGCCGGCATCAAGAACTTATCTCTGTACACTTCCTCGAAACAAGCACGCCATCGTGCGGCCTTTCACTATCCGCAAAACCTCGAACAGCACGTTCGGAGAAAGACGGGCGAAAGATTTTGGCCGACAGAACTTTTAGGAAAACTTGACGCAACATTTGCAATATCGTTAAACGACCCCATATTTGCCAGGTTTGCGAAAACTTCGGCAGAATTGGCAGCTATGCTATTAAAGAGCGACTTACAAAGGAATTCGCTTGAGTGAAAATGTTTCAATAACTCTTTTTTTTCAAGCAGGCCTGTTAGCTTTGCAAACTGCTGATTTTGCACTCATCAGTGACTCGGCCAATCACGTAGGCATTTACATGAGCGTTGTGTTGGTGAGTATTTCGCAGGTTTTCCGTATTTGTTCCCATATAAACATGCACGAGTACCTAATAACGCTCACAGAGCGATATATATATATATATATATATATATATACAATTGAAAGACAAACTGACCTCCGCTCTCGCTGACTTCAAAGGAAAGTTAAAAAATGCAGAACATCATTATTTCAGCACATCCCCGACTTCATTACCAACAATCCACACAGGTTTTCTAAATACTTTCGCCCGTGTTTAGGTGTGTCACCAGAACGATCTCTAGAAGAGAAAAAGGCTCGAGCGAACACATTCAATAACTTTTTCTTCTCGGTTTTCACTTCAGATAATGCCTTACTTCCCTCCCTATCCTGCCCACCTAAAACCATCGATTCATTAGGCATTACCAATGCCGGAGTTCTTAATCTATTGCTTAACATCGACTTCAAGAAAGCTAACAGGCCAGATGATATCCCGAATGAATTTTTAAAAACGTATGCAGAATGGTGTAGCCAATACCTTGCCATTATATACTGCAAATCACTCGCGTCCGCACAACTACCAGATGACTGGAAAAAAAGCGAAGGTGATTCTTACACTTAAATCCGGTGACAGCAACGAACCTTCTAACTTCTGGCCAATCTCACTTATCAGCACATCTTGCAAAATATTGGAACATATTATCTTCAAACACATCACTATATTTTTCGAGCAAGAACATAATTATACCTCAACAACACGGCTTTAGAAGTTGCCTCTCAACGGTCACACAACTAACCGAAGTGGCGCATGACCTTGCGCTCAACCTTAACAACCGAAGCCAGACAGACATGATCCTCCTCGACTTCAGTAAAGCATTTGATTGTGTAAGCCATGTAAAATTAGTTCCAAAACTGGAGGCTGCAATCGGAGGTGGTCAGATTACTGCATGGATAAAAGACTTCTTATCACATCGAACACAATATGTCATTGTAGATAACACCCCTTCCTGGTCTGTAGCTGTCCCCTCCGGTGTTCCCCAAGGGTCAGTATTGGGCCCACTGCTATTTTTGATCTTTATTAACGACATTGCTGCTAACATTGACTGTGACATCAAGCTCTTCGCGGATGATTGTATTATTTATAAAGAAATTGTCAGTTACGCCGACCACTTATTCGTAAACAGAGCACTGGATTTGGTGTCCAATTGGTGTGAAGAATGGCAAATGTCAATTAACACCAGTAAATCTGTATGCATGTCCTTTACAACAAAAAAGAAGCCTTCAGAATTTTCTTACGCCCTCGGGCGCACTTGCCTGAATAAAGTAAATAACCACAAATACCTAGGTTTGACATTCTCTTCTGGCCTTTCATGGAACTTACATATTGATATTACCTCAGTCGCATTACGCAAGCTTTTTTTTTTCTTAGACGATGTTTACGCCTTGCACCGAAACACACCAGACTACTAGCCTATACAACTTTTGTTCGCCCCGTCTTAGAATACGCTAACATCATCCGGTTTCCACACACATCAACTAACATATCAAAACTAGAAAAGGTGCAAAGAAAAGCTGTGAGGTTCATTTTTAACAAATACAGGCTTTATGACTCCCCTACAAACCTCTTAGCTGATGCAGGTCTTGAAACACTATCTGTTAGGGCCACTCACGCCCACTTAAAATTTATCTACCAACTAATGCACGACAGTTATAAGATACACCGAATTAAGTACGTTACTTTGTCTACATCACGTCTATCGCGAAAAAATCACCCATTCACACTAAACCGGTACAGTGTTCGCAATGACACGTTCAAGTTTTCACTTTTCCCACGTGCGATCAGAGAATGGAATCTCCTCCACCCAGACATAGTTTCCTCTCCGTCACTTTCATCGTTCATCAACCTACTAGAGACATCAAACAGAGAAGACGCCACTTAACACACCCAAATATCTTAAACAGTAATACTTATTTCTGTGCGTGGAATTTCTGCATTTCAACCCCCAAACTGGCCGCTTCTGCGCGGTTATCTGTTAGCTGTATAAGTTCTCTAATCTTACAGGGGTCATTCATTCGCTATTGTTTATATAAATTCTAGTAATACAATATTGTTATATTGTTATACCAACCACATCGTTATATTGTTATAGCCATATTGGGATACCAACCAAAAGTATTGTATCATTGGTGATTTCTGCAGTAGTTAAGGAAGCCTTTTCCTTTTTTCTTTCTTTCCTTTAATGTACCATGTAACATGACCTGTTTGTTTCTTTCTGTAAAATCGTGCCCCTCTGCTTTGGTCTCACTGAGACTGGCAGTACTGCAAACAAACAAATATATATATATATATATATATATATATATATATATATATATATATATATATATATATATATATATATATATATATATATATATATATATATATATATATATATATATATATATATATATATATATATAGAGAGAGAGAGAGAGAGAGAGAGAGAGAGAGAGAGAGATGTTTGTTTGTTCCAGGAAACCATGCGTTCTCGCTGCCACCCTGGCCCGATCCGCCAACTTTCGCTCGTCATCCAGCACTGGGCAAGACAGCATGGGATCCCACATTTCTTCCTTGCTCTCTTCAGTCGTGTCGGAATCGGCTGTTTTTTTTTTCATAACCTGTTTTTACGGGGTCCCGCGGGCCCCGAGCGCTCAATTACCATGTGGCGCAGGGTGCCTGGGACTCCAGAAGATTTCCAGAGGTACGACTAAAAAAAAATTATGTTTATGTCAAAGAACGAATTGAGTTTGCCTATCCTCAAGGTATTTGCAAGATTAGCCTCATTCGTACGCCTCTACAAGAACGTGTTCTCTGTGTCTTTGGGTATTGGGGCAACGTCACTGCCATTACCCGATTGTTGACTTTAAATTCGTTACGTTCTTCTAAAAGCAGCACCTTCATGACAAGCCTACTACTTTTGTTTTATATGATTCCATTAATAATGGAAGCAAGTCACTCGACAGAAAAGAGCGCCACCCGCCGTGGTTGCTCAGTGGCTATGGTGTTAGGCTGCTGAGCACGAGGTCGCGGGATCGAATCCCGGCCATGGCGGCCGCATTTCGATGGAGGCGAAATGCGAACACAGCCGTGTACTTAGATTTAGGTGCAGGTTAAAGATCCCCAGGTGGTCGAAATTTCCGGAGTCCTCCACCACGGCGTGCCTCATAATCAGAAAGTGGTTTTGGCACGTGAAACCCCATAATTTAAAAGAAAAGAGCGCCAGGTGTATCGGAATGAAAATCATAGAAATTATTCAGGTGCAGGTAAGGTAAACACGTTGAACGCTTGCAAATAGAGTGTGCAGTACACTGAGCAAGGCCCAAAGGAAAGCGCTCAGCACAGCTACTGACGAGTAAAAAAATTATGGGGTTTTACGTGCCAAAACCAGTTTCTGATTATGAGGCACGCCGTAGTGGAGGACTCCGGAAATTTCGACCACCTGGGGTTCTTTAACGTGCACCTAAATCTATGTACACGGGTGTTTTCGAATTTCGCCCCCATCGATATGCGGCTTGCGTGGCCAGGGCTGACGAGTAGGTGAATAGCAGAGATTAGCACCCTGTAACAAACATTTCTGTCTCACTGCCACTGAATGAAGAAAGCGTAGAAAAAAAAGAAAGCAAGCTTACTTTTATTGAACATATAGTCCACTAAATAAGGTATTCATTATCGCATTCTACTAAACATATTGTCATTGTAATTGTAATTGTAAACGGTGATTGTAATGAAATAAAGCATAGTGTCCCCTGGAAGAACAAAGTCGTGTAATCTACGCTGGGATAGTCGCACAGCTTCCTCGTGTAAATAAGAACGTTAAAAACTTTAGAATGTTGAAAACTTTAGCAATAACTAGCCCAGAATTTCTGATCCAAACCAGGGCGTTCATTCTACAGTTGTAATCAATTTAATGATTACTGTATTTTAGCTGCCTGTATAGGCTGCGCAAAGGCAATTCTTGGCAAGCCACACCAGTGGCATGGCAAGGACGTGCTTCCCAAATGAAGTTCCTTTATTTTTTTTCAACGAAGTTGTCGTATGTTTGCCCTTTGCAATGACAACCTAATAACGATAGCAAACATATTTGACTAATTCCATCACATTAACAGGTATCTTTAAATCTTTTAATAGAAAATGAAATTTCAACATATTGCATCAAAATGCGTATGCACTAGCGCAAATTCGACAAGCGGAGAAGGCACGGAGCCAAAGCAAGTGTAGTTTTATCGACCGACTAACCGTTCGAAGGATAAACAAACAATATCGATTGGCCGAACGGACTTGCACGTTAAGCCCTGTCGTAAATCGAACACGGGGTCCCGCGTCGTGGAGCTATTTGTGACCTGTACAAACATTAGCGGCCGGTGGAATAAATACTCACAAGCACTTCTGCGACAGACCTTCGGCGATATCATGCGCGCGAGTTCAGCTCTGCACGTACACATGCAAATAACGAGAGAACATGTCCTCTCTTCGGTTGATAATGAAGACGACGTAGGATAATAAAGACTTGCATTCAATGCCTAGCAAAGTAGGGGTGTGGCATTTCTGAAGCCGCCTGTGGGTTTTTTTCCCCAAGGAACACTTCCGATATTGAGTTGCTCCTGTATACCAAACAACCATTCTTTCTTTTTTTCGTTTTTCAGCAATACGCACCCATGATTACGCTTCGAGTGGAAATGTGAAAAGCTGTGATAAATGAAGTAAATGGTGATGTATCAAGTGCTGAAAAATTCTGCAGTTGATTGAGCAGCATCAATAGTGTTTTCATCGCAAAAACAGGAAGCATCAGGAGCACAAAGGCAATCATGGAAACCCCGAACAACTGAACATTTCTATAGAGAATTGCAAAGCTGATTGCGAAAATGGAATAACAAACCAGCGGTTGCGTGTACTCACGCCAAAGTATTTGCGAGCAAATCAATTTCCACTCCCAAACTGTCCCAATCTAGGGGGTGGCAAGATCAACAAGGTAGATCACTTGGCCGCTAATATACTGAAGTAATAAAGTTGTAATAATAGTTAAATGAAATGGTAATAGAAGTGGTAAAAAGGGGCAATAGTGTTTACATCGCAAAAACAGGAAGCATCAGGAGCACAAAGGCAATCATGGAAACCCCGAACAACTGAACATTTTTATAGAGAATCGCAAAGCTGATTGCGAAAATGGAATAACAAACCAGCGCTTGCGTGTACTCACGCCAAAGTATTTGCGAGCAAATCAATTTCCACTCCCAAATCGTCCCATTCCAGGGGGTGGCAAGATCAACAAGGTAGATCACTTGGCCACTAATATACTGAATAAGAACGATGCCTAACAAATAAAAAAGTCACCACTGAAAAGCAGCCCGATACGAAAGTTAAAAATTTTATCAACAAATTATGCGATCGTTCTGAGAAAACGGGAAGGGAATAACATTCGCATAGTGTAGAAATAGAAACTAATGTTGCAAACAAAAAGCGAGAACCACTGTAAGCAAACGGCGAATAAACAAATCTGGTCGCGCCTACTAGCCTGACTGTGGGATTAATAACTCTCTAAATATTAAGGGATTTCACATCATGCCACACCAAGACGTCCCCTTAAATCAACAGTAAATACATTAGACCGCAGACCTTTCAATTTAAAGAAACTTTTGGGTCCTGGGCCAACAACGGTCTTACAGAAGAGCGCTTTAAAAGCACTAAAAACTTTTCTCGAAGACAGCGGCATTGCTGGCCGTTAATAACGCTTTTATTGTTCCTTTCATTTATATGTCGCTGCATATGCGCATGTTTTTGTGGGTTATGTTATGATCGACTGTCCTGTTGTGACTATATGTGATAATGCATTTTCGCGATATATGTACAGACCGCTGAGTAGAGGCTGCATTATTAGGCGACAGTATAATTTGTATTTTTGAGACTTTCTAATACAGAATTGTGAAGTCATTTAATCTGTATGTGGTATGCACCGCATATTTCTTACGTCACAGCGGTACTGTGAAAACGTTGCTTGACAAGTTGTGGTGCTTGTATGAAAAGGTTACATGATAAGTAATCTTAAGCCCTGTATGTTGTAGGCTAGGCCCATTCAAGAGCTAAGCAGTAGCCGGCGCCTAAAATTGTACGTCAACATCACTTTATATCATATCAATAACAAAAGGGTGAATCGTATTCCGTGACAAGTCGTTGGGGTTGTTTATACAAATTCTAAAGTGGCATTAGAGAAAAAAAAAACAGTGGTTAAAGGCATCGGTAGCGTCATGTGGTGCTACCAATCATACCAAAGATAGAGACGTCAAATACTCAGGGAAACGAAAAGTGACCCGAACGGTGCACCAGAGGGAGTAGAAGGGTACCACGTAAATGTTTTCACACTATTATGTATTTTGGCAAATAAACTGAGCCACGCGATTCTGTGTCAAAGTGCTAAAGTAAGGAGAGTGAGGGAGAATGCGATGATAGTAATATTAGGGTTGTTAACAGTTATATAACAGATAAAATGGGCTGCTCAAGTTGATATTGATTTCACTGTGTTTAAGGTTAATGATACGCGTGAAGGACACTACGAGGCAATTGTCAGTCTTTTTAGATAGTTTTTTTTTCCTTTCATACATTTTGCCGACGTCGGATTTTTTTCGCAGCTGCCTCCCCGAGCGATGGGAGACCTTGTTGTCCAGCCCCGACCTACCGACCCAGCTCGCGCTGGCTGCTAGGGGCTAGGAACTGCTGGACGCATGTGCGACCTGACAAGAAGGTTCCAACCCATCTGGTACCAGCGCGCACCAACCTTTACTAAGGGCTCAGTATAAATGTTGATTCTCTCTCTCTTGCTGCTTAGACACAACCAATTATACGCAAGTACACTACTCAATATAGTCTCGCCTCTATTCGGCGCTGGGGCCCCATAGATGACGCCACAATGCTATCGTGGCTTTCGGTCTCTTGCGGCATCGCTCCCACAACAAGCAGAAAAGCTGTGTCACTGCTGTTACAGACCATGTCAATTGCAACAACTGCACTGGCAGAGTGTTGAATCTAAACGAGAAGTCTTGAAGGGCGATTTATCAGATTTAAAGCGTGAAGGAACAGAAAAATTATAAGACGCCATAGCGGGAAGTACTGGATTAGCCCCATTGGGACAAGCGGGTTAGTTAACGTTGGTTCAAAGCTTGGTGTGCGATGGCTTTTTTTTCTTTGCATTCAGAATGCAAAAGAACGATGCCACCATGGATATAAATTGTACCCATATAACGTACTATTCATGCCAAATGCCTGCCCACAAAACTCTAGAGCCGGTAGGCAGAGATGCTACTGTACTACGCTGATGAACAGAATAATATTTTCTTGCCCTATTTATTTCATTCTCCGATATTCTATCGACTTAGACGGACGTATTCTGCTGATGACGCAGGCCATGTCTCGATCGTGACTGACGAATCATGAAAAGGGGTAAACTAGAAAACAAATTCTGCATTCAAATTGGTGGACCAGTTCTCAGTTCCTTCGTTTTTTGCGACCTTAAGTTATGTGCGCCGCGAAGTCCAATGACTCCTGTCTTCAGTGAGGGATGCACATCAACGAAAATACCGGGCTTCATCTGGTTGACGTGGGCCACGAGTCCCTATGGGTCGGGCACAACGCAAGGCCACTTTCACCCTGCCACCGTGCATTTGCGACTCGTATCCGTCAAAGCTACTAAAGCGTTATCTGGCAGACCACAATGTAGCGAACGTCCGCACGGGGCCACAAAACACATTGCTTCATGTAAACGGATAGGAGTCGCGGGTCAGACAAGCTTTCAGTATTGGTATACCCCGTAGCTTGTGCTACCACGTGAAGCCCAACGTGCTACCTTTCTATGGAAGACCAGCGCCTATATGTGGGAAAACCGTAGACAAGCGCGACAGGGCTTGGCGTCCGTGTTCCCACTTCATTAATAACATTGTACCGGGCTCGTTAATTAGCCCCAGCGCAGTCTCGCGTTGCTTTGTGCGAGGGGCTGTCGCCGTAGCCTCTGCTGCGACCACTGGGCATGCCCACACTAAAACGACACCGCCATGACTTTACCGAGGAGAGCAGTTGGAAGAAACGAGAAGGCACGCAGTGCCTCTATTACTGAATTGTGTTTTTGGTTTTCCATTGCATGGATTCCAATCAAATCTTTTGACGTAAGGAAACTGGTGAACATATGCAAACATCTCCACTGCAAGCCACATTCATTAAAAATTGAGTTACGCTATCTTTTTCTTCGTTCTGCGCGTGAACTCGGCTCTGGAGAGGAGAAAAATAAATACTTGAACCCGTTAGAGACGTCACCCACCTGAGAATGAACAATTAAACGCCGAAATGGATCAAATAATTGGTGAGAGACGCAGTGGCTTCGGGTGAAAACCAGTAGACCTCACTTCTCACTTTGCTTTCTGATTGATGCACTGCGTGTTAGGAGTTGTTTTCAAGAGTCAGATTATTTGTGAAGAGGTAAACTGCTCTATACGGACACTATGGTGGTAATTATCAGAAGTTATTGTAGGCCAATATTTATTTACTCTGACAGGCGCTCCGCGTTCGCTTTCATCTTTCGTTGTGCTCGATCGCTCGGTTACGCCGACACTGAGACCGACGCCGACCCTCACTGCAGGAGCGGCCGCCTAAGAGCGTCGCTTTAAAAATGAAGGCTGGCATAAACAGGCACTGAAGAGACAGCGCTTTGGCTTTGTGCCTTCCTTATTTTTTTGCATCTTATCTGCGCTGTTACTACCTTTAAGAATGATTTACAGATGACAAGTCCAATTAGCCGCCTTGCTAAATCTCCAGAAGGGGTCGTTTGCATGGAGCTGCCAACTTTTTTTTTGCACTTGACACTATGCAGAATGCAGTTTGAAGTTGAGTGAGTTTGATACTTAGTTATCACCGGCAAGTCTTCACACTTTACGCTGTAAGTTCTGTTTCGTTCAGTTGTTACTGCACTAGTATGCTTCCTTGCACTACTGCATTGTTCTCTACTATTTTGCCATAATTACTACCGGGATCTCAGTCGGTGAATATTTCCTAGTGACAGCGTGTCCACTTGGGCTGATTCGTACGTCTTGTTAAACACCAGGCCCTCAAGTAATGTTTAACAGTCTCGGAAGAGGACAGCAATTTACAATAGGTAGCGAGGTACCAGAAGTGGTAAGGGAATACATCTACTTAGGGCAGGTAATGACGGCCGATCCAGATCATGAGACGGAAATAATCAGAAGAATAAGAATGGCCTGGGATGCGTTTGGCAGGCATTCTCAGATAATGAACAGCGGGTTGCCATTATCCCTTAAGAGAAAAGTGTATAATAGCTGCGTCTTACCAGTACTCACCTACGGGGCAGAAACCTGGAGGCTTACGAAAAGGGTTCTACTCAAATTGAGGACGACGCAACGAGCTATGGAAAGAAGAATGATAGGTGTAACGTTAAGGGATAAGAAAATAGCAGATTGGGTGAGGGAACAAACGCGAGTTAATGACATCTTAGTTGAAATCAAGAAAAAGAAATGGGGCATGGGCAGGACATGTAATGAGAAGGGAAGATAACCGATGGTCATTAAGGGTTACGGACTGGATTCCAAGGGAAGGGAAGCGTAGCAGGGGGCGGCAGAAAGTTAGGTGGGCGGATGAGATTAAGAAGTTTTGCAGTGACGACATGGCCACAATTAGTACATGACCGGGGTTGTTGGATAAGTATGGGAGAGGCCTTTGCCCTGCAGTGGGCGCAACCAGGATGATGATGATGATGATGATGATGATGATGATGATGATGATGATGAACGCTTTCGCTAATTCTATGTTCGGCTCAGTAGCGGCAATAATTTTTTCTTATGAACCATTTTAGCGCCATAGGTTCTTGGGAATACAAAGCCAGATGCCTAATTCGCGAAGCATTTTGTTCGCAAAAGCAGTTTGCCATCGATCGATGGCCTTCTCTTATGTATGTATGACATCGCGATTGGCCGCTATCTGCTTTTACGAACTTTATTAGCGTATGATCAGTTTGAAGGTTGTATGAACCCTGCTGTTCAACATTCACGCGAACAACATTCTCTGAAGCGGGGATCACCGTAGTGCATAGCTTGAGGACGCATCTAGCACCGCCGCCTTTCCGACGTATATTAAATACACAAAACAAAAAAATACGGGCACAGAGCCGCAGGCTCTGTGCTCGTATTGAAAGAAGAGCTCATGCACTATGATTGTTTGTATGAGAGCAAATGCAAGCCAATGCAGTTGCTGGACATATTATCAGAGAAGGCGGCCAGTTGATGGAAAAGAGCCCTTATGAACGAAAAGTATCTGCGAACTCAGCCCTCGGCTAGTAAACTGGGAGGAACTGAACTGGAATTAGGGTGGGAGGCATAGTGATAATTAAATACTTTTGCATCTTTGTATATTCGTTCACCAACCAGCGGATTTCCTTCAGTGTCTGCTTTCATCTACCGTGTGCAAGCTGTGGCCTGTATAAAGAAGAATATTTCACTGGTGCTCGGTTGTAGTGGGAGGATTTTCTTTTTTTCAAATGCGTAGCTTTCTGTGCACTGTATTTCCACGTTCCATCGGAATGGCGTGGGCACCTCTCTATTGCATGCCCACGATGTATGTAAAAAGACTCCTAATTAGTTATTTCAATATATTATTAAACTGTCTCTCTCTCGCTTCAAAGAAATTATGGGGCCACTGTAGCGGTGATTCAGGCGCATTTATTCAATACCATGTCAATCACTGCTATTACAAGCTGCACATCGCTGCATTAAGTAACCCAGCACGCACCTTTCATACAACCTTTATCTTATGTTATAACAGTAAAAAATGGTTAATGTTGCCGCTTAGGACCGTATAAAGAGGGAGATGTGTATTTTTCGATGACGTCATTACAGAAGACTAAGGTAAATAGTGCTTAAATGGGTTCCTCAAGATAACGGCGAAAAGGGAAAGCGGCGTGGCAAAATTAAATTTTAAGGTATGCTACACAAGTGTCATAGAACAAAAGTACCCATCTCCTATTTCGCTTAAAAACTCGTTCTTCATTCACAAATTACCCGCAGACGTCGTCACATTGTAACCCAACCTTTATTTATAGCGCTGAACTCTAGATTGAGAATACAAGAGTTGCTTTGTGGGGCATGCGGAGGCGTGTATTTAAACTCTCTCTAAAATGTTCAACAGAAACTTATTCGCGTGTCGGGCAGTGAAAGCGGGTAAAGAGGATTTGAAAAAGGCATGGAATTGTATATTTTAGTTTACCACTCCTCTCTGCGGCGGGAGGCACTCGGAGTAAATAAATGAAATACGACATTATAGGGAATAAAAAAACACACATCCTTCCCCAAAGACAACGAGTACACATAACTGACATTAGCGAGAAAAATGTAGGGGAAGCAAGGACGCGTAAACTACAAAACAAGGTAAAGGCGCATGCGTATTAAGACAATACGGTGTGTCTTAATCATCTTAAAACGTTTTGTGCGCAAACAAACAGGGACGAAGAATAGGAGCAACACAAGGACGAGCGCTTTCTAACAACTGGTTTTATTTTTGAAGAACCACCTGCTTAAATACGTACAGATCCGCGTGATCTAGTCAACAGAGCACGCCTATAGTGCATATAGAACCCACAAATCTGCGCGATCTAGTCAAGAGAGCACATCTATAGCACATATAACACTTGCGATAAAAAGTCGTGGACCAAAGCGAAGTTAAGGGAACACTTGTCTAGTGTGAAAGGTCGCCCTATTACGCATTTGGCAATGCATTGCCAAGAACATGATTGCTCACCTTGTCTTAGTAGCATCGACATTTTGTATAGGCATAGGAATCGAACCGTGAGAGAAATTGTGGAAGCACACTGGATTGAAAAACAAAAAGAAAAGTGCATCAGCCATCCTTCTGTTTCACTGTTGGATAAAGGAAATTCGCTTCTATCATCAAATCTTTAACGCATTTTATTGTAAATGGCTGTTTCATGCACTTTCCTGTTTTTATGTTGACCGTTTTTTTATCACAAGTGTTATATGTGCTATAGATGTGCTCTCTTGACTATGTCGCGCAGATCTGTGCGTATTTAAGCAGGTGGTTCTTCAAAAATAAAACCAGTTGTTAGAAAGCGCTCGTCC